>NW_019640816.1:0-285317 GCF_000599845.2 Trichogramma pretiosum
CTCGACAGGTTATGTTTTGATACAATATATATCTCACCTCCTGTGTGAGCTTCATTGTTCATTATATCAGAGTTAGCATTAAATTGATCAACATCATTCGTTCCTATAGCCGCAACATGTAAAGGCGTCCTTGGAGGAGTATGTCTCGACTCAGAACTCGAAGAACGTGAACGTCTGAGGCGGCTATTCTCGCTACTCTCGTCTTCTTCTCGGATACGATCTTGTCGATGCTCACCTTCTCCACGCCTAGAACGAAAACTTACGCTTCGAGAACGAGTGCGATAGCGTGTTCTACGAGAACTTGATCTCCGTGAACTCCGATGACGACTACGACGATGTCTATCGTAGCTTCTACTGCGCCTATCGTAATAATCATAACGGCTGTCGCGACTGCGACGTCCGCGATGGCTGATACTTCTTGAACTCGCCCGGCTCGAACTCCTATAAGTGCGACTCCTACTCCTTGATCTGCTTCGCACACGACCCTCACGGTGCCTCATTATGATATAAATTTAATGAAAAATTTTCTCGAACTTAGGAAAAATTTATGTCTCCTAACCAATGTGTTCTGTTCGACACGAAAAAACAATATGACGAATACAGGAGGAACAGTGAGAAGTAAGCTGTAAGGTGATCGTTTTTTGTCTCTGAATATTCGTGGTTCTGATCGTTCGAATTAACGATCTACATTAATTACTCAAGCAAGGAGTAAGTATAATATATGATGAAATGCGCCCTTTCGGTGCCACACTACACCTCTTACAGAGTCAACCATGCAAATAAGATGCTCAAGATTTATTGACAACACATTTGACTCTTAATAACTTCAACTCAACGACTATCCTATGTATATACTACTTACTAGTAACTACTTACACTGTAAACACGCACACACACATACACACACACACACTTACGTGCATATATATTAAATAAGATTGCGTATATAAACTATATATGTATATTTACAAAATAGAGCAAGACTCCGACGATTCCTACTGGTTAGTAAATTTTGACAATTACGAATGTAGGCTATTATGCTGATATTTCAGATAATATAAGTATATACGTGTATATATGTAAGGGCTATAGCAAAGTTAGTGTGATACGCCAAAAATTCAAACAAAGTATGTAATCTTACAGAGAAGATTAAAAAATGAAAATCCTAAAAATTTCTAGTCCACTAGGTCCAGCCTTTATGGATTGACAGAGACCCAATGTTGGATTTTCATTTTTCAAATTTCGTTATGCTTTTGTGGGGTGAATGTGAAAAAAAGGTTAAATCATGATTTTTTATGTGAAATTTGATGAAAAGTTCGACCGAAATCATGTTTGTTATGAAAAATCATGGTTTTAACCTCGAAACCCCTTAAATATGAAAATATAGCATTAGAGTTCAAAAATAAAAGTTCAAAAATAACTCCAGTTTAGCCCATGTATATGAAAGACAGAAAAATGATGTGAACTAGCAGCTATTATTAATGTACATTTGATGAATGTAAATGTGCGAATGAAAAATAATAATGTAAACAATAAAAAATTTCGTATGGGGTGAAATTTATTTTTATATTTTTATACAAAATAGGTTGTAAGTAAAAATCACAAGCTCCAAAGTCGATCGACAATTGGCGAATGTTTAAGAGGGCTTAAATGATGTATATTAAAAATACGAAGTCGATACAAGTTACAATAGTACATCGACCATGAATCATATGATATTTAATAAGTCTCTATTAGAAAGCAATTCTAGAATAAGAATATTTAGTTAGTAAAGCTTAAATCATCATTGATTAGGACTTTTAAATATAAAAACGATGTAAAAATTAATAAGAATTATGTACCAAACACACACGTATACGCATGCCCACATGTATTAATCAATCAAACGTAGATTTATACACACACTAAAACACACAGGCATTGATGGAGTTACAAAATAAAACTTCGGTTTATCATTAAACTGAATTTTTCATTCATTGTCGAACCCACCTTTCCACATTCCAAGCGATTGAATAAATTTTTGAACACAGTCGAATAAATATTAAAAAATATGTTTTGGACCATTACGTTTCTCAAATATCCGTTATTACTTATGGATCAGGGCATTTTTTTACGATAAATCATAAAAACTAATCCTATTGATATCTTTATGTATACGCATATTCGATGCACATAATTTTATTTCGATATAAAAAGCTGGCGAGAGCAGTATTATATTTCAACAATTTTTTTGGACTTTTGTGGCAGATTAATTTGAGTACAACGAGGAGAAGCTGAGTTGAGTATAAAATACGGTCGTAAAGATGTCAGGGATAAAGTGCTATAGGCTTTGAGTAAGAAAATAATTGTTTCTGAAAAATAACTAGTTACCTCGCTGAATATCAAAGCCACGCGCTCAGATGCAGTCCACACGCAGAAACTCACGCCATCAGACATGAAGACCTTCCCACTTCTCGCCGCCAAGCGTATACGTATGCGCGCTCGATATGTACCACTGCTTCCTCGAGTGAGCATCTAAAAATACCGATTGTTTGAATGTGATCGGCGGTTGATGTAGGCAGGTAGACCCTACCCTCGTAGCGGTTATTGCATAAAATAATATGTTGTCTAAGGCGCTTTAATATAAGAGTCGCCGGCCGAGTGTAAACAAATACGACCGAACGCCAAGTCGCGTGTAGCTTTCCAAGCGAGCAACGGCCATTGAGCGCCTTATATTCTGCGCTCGAGAGCTAAGTCGATTCTAATCTTGAGCGCGCGACGTAGCTGTGCTAGCGGAATATGCTGGAACATAGCCAGTGTTAAATCGCATTGCTAAATGTCAATGTTGCTGCGAGTCTGTCCTTGACTTTAAATCGCGAAATTTTCCTTGGCTACGTAATGTGCTACAGCTAGACTACAGCCAGGAGAAAAAAAAGTTCTAATCGACGTCTACCTTTTTATTTATCGAACGCGTCGAGTTTGACATTGGTAGTTCATTGAACTTGGATTTTTCCCCTTTCGGGCCACAAGCATAGACTGTCTTGCGTTATACATTATTAACTCTATGCACGTATAGCAATGTTCGCGCGGGAATCGGATATTTCTGCATTTTATAACTTGCGTGCCGAGGCTGTGAAATTCGAAGCTCATATCCTACACTTTTCTCTTTCTCTCTTTCTCTCTCTCCTGTACCCTCCACGTGTGCACGCATGCGGTGAGTGGAAATTTTTTTTTATTATCGAGCGTGAGTAGAAAACTCGCAGAGCAAGAGAAAAATGAATAACGCCGTAAATATAGCGTCCGTAGTAGCAACAGTCAGAATCAGAATGTATATAGATATCAAGGGAAAACAACTTTGTGCGCGAGATTTCGAAATTTATTGATGATTTATCGACGCAGCGTGTCTCGATTTTTTTCTTCGTTGCGTCGCCACGGGGCTAGGGGATTTTTTACGTGACTCTATGCAACGGCCCGAGACGAGATGCGCCTGCACCTCTCTATGCGGGGCTAAAGAAAAAAGCCACGCACAATTTCAATTTTCACGAATCGGACTGCAGCAACCAGAATCACGAGCTCATTTTCTCGTCGAATTGCTAAAAAAAGCCCATTGGATTTTTTTCTCATCAAGTCGGTCGCACAACTATATGGTTTATCCTAGAGAATTGTTACGTGAGCCTGCGCCAGGATGAGTAAGCGGATAGTCGCAATTAGATTCAATTGGATTATTATACGAATCGACGAGCGGCAGCAGAGCCACCGACAGCTGCGAATGTCGCGATTCTATTTCTATCGCGGATCGAAAGTATACCGTACGTTACGTGCTGTAGCACGTGCATATCCCGAACGGACGTGTGTAATGACACGAAGGCAGTCATCGAGGGCCGTCGTTATTTAAATCGAGCATTTTTGCCATACTGACCAACAACATTTTTACTATCTCGAAATATTATTGTCGATGCACACGCGGCCTCCGCGTTCTGACTGGCTAATAGAGCTTCCGTGCTTGTTCACATGGACCCTTATACAAAAATGCCATCGAGCTTCATCGTCACTTTTCTCTAAACTAATGTTGCTTTTCTTCATTAAATCGTTTCGTTTTTATAGTTTGCTCAGATGAGTTTTAATTTCATTATTATAGGTTAGTTTGAATAATTAAATCAATGTATTACTTCTATCTGAAGCTTGAGAGGAAGATCAAAGTTGGTGTGAAATAAAAGTTTTCACCAGATAACCAGAATACTCCAAATTTCTACTTGAGTTATTCAAGACTGTGCACCCTTTTTTCTTTTTGAATTATCATTGACACATATTACGTTCTTGATCAATATTTATTGACTATGTATAATAACAACAGTTGGTAATGGAGGAGATAGAATGTGAAATTCAATAGAAAAATTATCATGTAGTATTTAAATAAGTTACGGTAGGAAACAATCACCCATTGGACGAAATAAGTACAATTAATAATGGGTCATCTGGTATATTCACTTTTTTGAAAATGAGCAATTATTTCATATAAATTCGTAATTTATAGATATTATAATTGTCACAGAAATTAGCCGTGTGTGTTTACAAACTTTTGAGCAAGCCACAGTTACAATCACGAACTGCCAACGTGTGTCATCATGAGCCCTCAGAAAGATTACAATCAGACATTTCGAAGCAGCAAACGAATCAATTTTTCGTTCAACGAGACAAATCGAGGTAAATCCAAAAAAAAAATCAGCACATCGTCGACCTTTGTGGATTCCCGTGAAGAGGCGGTTCCAAGCAAAGAGCAAGCTTTGATTTTGCACTGTGTCGACGGCCTGTCATTTACCGATTACGTCACTGCCATAGGAGAGATGGTGGCACCTGCAAACGTTTTATTTTCCTCGCGAATCTCGAACAATCGGGTCTGCGTGTACCTGAGCAAGCCCGAACTGGTGGATGAAATTGTCGATAACCAAAAGTGTATTAGTATAGGCAAATCGATGGTTCCCATAGAAGCACTGGTCAAGAGAAAGCAACCAATTTTGATATCCAATGTAGCTCCTACAATTCCAAATTACGTCCTGGAAGCCTTGTTGGATAAACTCGGAACAAAGATTTGCGCTCCCATAAGCATCCTGCGAGCTCCCGTCGTCAATAAGGAATATTCGCACGTGCTGAGCTCCACGCGGAAGACTTACATCGATCGGAGGGATGCTAAAAAATTGCCTAGAAGTGTCAAGTTAGAATACGAGAATACGATTTACTACATCTACCCTAGCACCGTCGGTTTGGATGAAAGTTCTGTTGAGCAGACCGATCGTCTGTACAACATAGAATCTACCATAAATAACAATAATAACCATTTCGTATCCTACCACGACCAAAGAAACGAATCGAAAATAATAAGCGGTTCCATCGGAATGAAAAACGATGATACTTCGAGTCTGAGAGGTGGAGCGAAAAAATTTCTATCCGCTGGATTTTGTTCGTGTCTGTGAGCTTTTTTTTTGGTCTCTAACTCTGATTTTCCACTAGTTTTCATGTGCGAGTTATTAAGTTTTTGTTTACTTTTTTGTTGATTGTATGTTAATCTTGATCAATAAAGTTTTTTTTTTTGAAAAATTATACCGAGGAAAAATGAAATCTCTTTTTATGTGTTGACGATTTGTCTATTTGATCTGAAAAAAGTATAGATGCGGGTGAGCTCTCGGTGTCGATCCGAAATAAGCCGATGTTGACGAAGGGGAAGAATGGAAAGAGGTCACCATCGCTTAAATACATACTCACACATGCGGTTACATACACGCATACATATCTGTATTCATCGTCCTTTCATAGCCGCAAAGTTATCAGGGTCAAATTAGTTTATCGGCGTTTGCGATTATACCGCACTATACATGATGTTGAAGAGAAAAGTATGCAGAGAAAAATGTAGCTCGTTCGAACGCTTGCGAGCTTTATAAGTACAAGCCAAGACGAAGTGTTCAAAGAGGCTAAAGTAGCGGTAAACGAAGTTTATATCCTCCCACAAGTGGCAAAAAATACTCTACGTTCTTTTCCACTGTCAAGCTTTTGCTATTACATTTCGCATCAATTTTTCTTATCAATAATTTATTTGAACGATGGATCATAATTACGAGAGAAAATTTGCTCGGAAAATAATTTTCACTTAGACCTAAGTAAGTTAAGTATCGTACCGCAAGGCAACGACGAAATTATTATTTCCTTTTAGATAAAATCGAAGGAATTGAAAAGTATGCAACTTGTAATAGAGATATAATTTTTTTCCACTGGCTCGTTTAATCCATAAAACGTATTTCAACGAGCAGCTAACCTTCCTAGCGGCATCTCTATATATTGTACATGTGAAAATGTAATTATATCAAGCGACAAATCGTTCGTCAAAGGCATATAAACAAAATTAATGAAATCGTTAAATGGCCTTATATATTCGGCTGTGCTTCCCAGCCAGCCGAGGAAATTCCAAACGAACGCGAAGGGTATTATTTACAACCACACTGCGAGCCTAGATAAATCATTCGAAATACATCATTTTTTTGCGGAGCCGCGGCCTGGCATTTATTAGGGGCACTAGGGGTTTCTCTCCTGGGCGAGCTCGGTAAGAGCCGTAGCGATTCGCAAATTGCGCGTCACGCGTATTACACAAAAAAAAAATTACGAGGGTAAAATATTACACGCGCGCAGGGCAGGTGGAATTGCCGAGTAAAAGAGATTTTTTCTCGACGTCGCAAAGCTCGTCAGTTGCTCGCTCTCAACGCTTGAGCTCTATCAATCGTGCGTCTAAGCTAGAGCTTGCGATATCGAACCAGTATCAAACTATTAAAAATAGGCCAATTACATGGCCACGAGACAAGTTTTACGCATCAGTAATTATGCTGTGCCGCTTATACTGCACCAACGTTGTGTATAACGAGCCATGATATAAGCTGTCACAAGAAAGCCATCGTGAAACGAGGCGCGCAATATGTGAGCTGTTATAATGGCTTAGGTGAGAGAGATAGAGAGAGAGAGAGTAATATTATCGTATCTTAGATGGCTCGGTTCAGCGCAGCAAAGAACATTAGAGTAAGACGTTAATGCTACGTGGTTCTCAAATTAACGTTTTACGACGTTTTACGAAGAAGCCAGTATAACATTGATCATCGGTGGTATGAAAATGATCCTGGGAGAAAGCAGCTCAACACAAACCACTACTGAGCGAAATGTCTATTCTCTCGTTTTGATTTTACGAATTGATGAAAGCCTGGAAACACTGTGTGATATTGATAGCTGACGCGCTAACTGATATTTTGACTGAAAATCGTACGCTCGTTGCGCGTTGTTTTTCTATTCAGGCTCGCGAATACGCGCAGGCACGAACTACTGCAGCTCTTTACCCATGCGCCATAACGCGAGCTTTAACGAGCAAATTTTTTTTTACAACCCGATCATAAAAACTCATTTATGCCACAACAAAAACGACGACGATGAAGATGATGACGTTGGTACAGTGGATGTGCCGCTGCCTCGCTTACTGCTGTGATCGTGCCAAAGTTCTTAACCTATATAGATGCATCATACATGTTTAACATTACTCATTTATGAAATTTTTAGTAGTATAAGCAAGAAAAGTAAGAAAAATCGTTTGCAGGATGGAAAGTAACTAGAGAATTCAGAACCGATAAAACAAGCAGAAAAGCTTTCGTCGGTCAACGGAATCGCTTACCCGAGCTTACGAGCAAATCGTTTAATGTAAGCAATTATTAATAATACAACTACTGGCTGAAGATATTGCTGTAGAATTTTGAATTTTCAGCAGCCGAATGCGTAATTTTATCAAGTATCTTGTCGAGTTATTCGACCGAACATTTCTGCGCTGGTTGCGTTCGCCACACGAAATTGCTACTGTGCATGACCATCATCTATACAAAAAAGATCGAGAAAGGACAAATTGTCGCAAAGAATAAGAGCTGAATGGATAACTGTGCTGTATCCGACAGAAATGTCCATGTATCTATATTTCCGAGACGATTAAATTAAGAAGAAGCTTTTTTATTTTATTTTTATGCTCGAAATGTAACTTTTGCCTCGTCTACACTTTTTCTTGATTTATTCGAAGCGAAAGCTTGCAAATAAATGCACTGCAAGTTGATTGGCCCTTGAGCCGGGACATTTTTTCTTTTGTTCGGTTCGATCGAATGGCCACGAGCAAAGTCAAAAAACAGCGAGGTAAAGAAATGTGAAAAAAACTCGAAAAGTCTCTTTCTCTTTCTCTGTCGTTTTGCTCAAGTTGAGCGTGGCGAATTTTCGGTGCAGAACTTGGGTACGACATTGTCGGGGAACAGGCGCCAACGACAGTCGTGCAAGCCACGAATCATAAATATACACGCGTACTGCTGCTCACACATACATTTGGCCTGGCTACACATGTACACGGGCCAAGAGAGTCGCAGAGACTAGCGGCACGGTGGTGTACGCTGCACTGGCTGCAGACTGTACGTACGGCGCAGGAAAACTTAACTTCCAAAAGTACGGAAACAAAGTTACGGTTCGGCGCTCGGCAAGTGCATATATCCTCATCACCACAACTCGCATTTCGAAAAGTAAAAAAGAGCTAACGGCTGCACTGTGTGCTGCTGCACATACAATACACCGTACACGTGGAGCGCGCCTAGTATCGCGAGCTTGCAGGCGCAGCCGATGTCAACGCGATGCGCTGCTGCTGCTGCTGCTGCTCGTGTGAAACTGCGACTTACGCACCTTGTCCCTTCCACTATACCCAAGCTACTATATACAATACATACGGTCGAGTCTCTGCTAAATAGGCCCAACAAGTTATTTTGGTAAATTTTCAGAAGCCTAGTTAGTAGTTATTTTGTTAAAACGAAAAAAGGTTGCACCTAATAAGCTACAGGTGACTTTAAAAAAGGATTCAACACCTTTTCACGAAAATTGTTTTAATTTGCAACAAAAAAGTTGTTAAAACAAAGTGTCAGTACTTTGAGTCATTGTTACTATGCATGGGAACCTGAAACTTAAAATCCAGCTCCACCTCGATACAAATTTTAATGAAATATAAGGATGCTGGTGAAGTAAAAAAAATTTGTTCATTTCTGAAAAGTAATGTTTTGAATCAATCCATTTTTCGAAGAATTTACCATATATAAGAGCCACATGAATCTCGTCTCAGCTAGAACAAAAAACAAAAATAAACGATGCTGATGGCTTGGGTACACTAATGAAGAGGGATACTTATTCTCGAAGGCGGCCACGAAAAAAGCTCCGTCTCTGGCATCCTAGCGTATAATATACCTGCATGTTGAGAAGCAAACTCCAAGTATATGTACATGTGTGAACTTCTGGACTCGCTTCGCGCACAACTCTTCACCATATATATACATACCTATACAAACTAAAGTTTCTATTAATAAAATACGTTTTTACGATTATTTCCCCTTTACGAGCACCCATTCCTCGGACGTGCAGACTGATAAGAAAGTGAGCATTTCTCTCCTCTACTTTATACAGATAGAACGTCTAGCTTCCCTGACTTTCTGTTACCGATCGGATGAAAAAAGGGGTACATAAATGTACCTTGCAGTGCAGCAATAGCAGTAGTACGGTATTGCGGGAAAGCGCTCAGCTACTTTCCGTCTCCCTCACCTCTGCCTCCTTCTCGCGCTAACGCCCATAAAGCTCTACGCGCTACCCGTGGAATAAATAGAAACGCTATGCTGTTTTTCTCAGGGAATTTTTATGGGCTATACGCGCGCGCACCAGGCAGCAGAGCGCCAAGCTTTTTTTCGTAGAGAAAATTTGCTTTTTAACGCTTTTCACGGGTTTTATAGCCTGAATTCAAGTTTACGCTGCATCGCACTTTTTCTTCGGTGCTGCATGGACAGAATTAGAAAATTAACCCGAGCGAAAGTAATATTCCGGAATCGGCTCGTCGCTTACGCGATGCTTTTCCCATCTTGATTATCGCCAACTTCGGTTCGATTAGTACTTTCAAAATGCATCTTCTTTCGTAATGAAAAATAGTGCTTGTTGTCTCAATAGAATTATAACAATTTTAATTAATTTCTTCATTCCATTAAAAACAAGAACTCAAGAAAAAATCGTTTGAATTTTGTATAAAATTCATTATACCAATAACAAAAGTGAATTTTACTCACAAGAAGAGCCTTTCAACTCCGGGTCACCCAATGTTCTGAAAATTTTTGTGTCCCCCTATAGTTCGTTTGACCCAACGAGCTCTTTAACAACATTTTTAAGCATAATGAAGTTTTTAGTATTATTAAATGTTAATAAATACCATATAACAGTGTGTCATGGTATCAGGTTAACACAGTCAAGTCCAACTGACTCAAAAGTTTTGAATACTTGTTCAAAAAATAAACACTCTAGCCTAATTGGTTTACTGTGCAAGTCTATAAGAGCGAACCAATTTAAGCTAGAATTAACGTACTTTACTATGAATATTTATGCAAAAGATGGAATAAAAATGGTATTATTATGAAACTCACTGTTTTTTCTTTTTCACCCATTTCCGACACTCTTTTGAAATGCTTTCCATATGTGTTGAGTGTCTGATTATCTCATCAATGATGCTGCATCAAAGATTTTTTTTCCATCTTTGGCATTAATCTTCATAGTAAAATTCGTTAATTTTAGCTCGAGTTCGCTCTAAGGGGGGAGATAGAAGGCCAATTTTAAGTATTTTTTGCGATTTTTTAATAGAAAAAATGAAACAAGACGATTGAAAATAACAGTTCATTTTATTCATGTTTTTAACAATCTCTGTGAATTTTTCCGAGTCAATATCTCTTTAAATGGCGGAGTAATGAGCTTTTATTCACAGCATCTCAACGATAGAGGTGCATCTGGTGGGCCTTTTGGAGGCCGCAAATCTTATCAGAAACCAGTAGATAAGTTTTTTTATTGTTTACATGTTTACCTTCTCAATGAACTACTGCTATGAACCGCTAAGATCATGAAAAAGTTAAAAATTGAGGAAATGGGGACCATTTGAAAAAAAAATGATATTTTACGATTTTTTCGACTCTGTGACTGCACGAAAAAATATCTATTATCATTTTTTCATTTTCGTGGTTCATATTCAATGTTATTTCGTAACCAATCAGAAAAACTTTGGTTTTTGAAAATAGTTTGATTTTAAGCTGATTTATATGTACGCGAGTAAGGGTCGTGGGCTCGCGTGCTTCAGGGTTCTAAAAACAAAAAAAAAATGCGCAAACACGGAAAATTTTTATAGTGTTTTTGTTTATATGCATTTTTGTGACTTTGAATTTGACCTTAAACATAACGTTAAAGTTACAGCGAGCTAAACATCAATTTTTCAAAGGGGAACCCAACTTTTTATTGCAGATTTGATAAGAATATGCCTTTTGTTTTTTTTTCAAGGTCATTTGAAGGGTGTCATAGATACAAATAAAATGCTTATTCAACTAAAATCAAGTTAGAATAAGGGATTTATTTTTAATTCTAGCAACCTTAAAATGATTTTGAAAACAAGGAAAGACATATTCATTTAGAGTTTTGAAAAATGCATTTAAAAGAGTAAATAAATTTAATTTAAACTTGCCTATAAGCCATTAATATATAATTTTACAACACGTCGTTATTTTTTTATAAAAGTTTTAAAGAAACTAATCAGGAAAATAAAGATATACATATTTGGTTTTGTGTTCGTTCTTTCTGTTCAAATGCAGTTTGTCACTTGCATCGTGATTTGACAAACTTGAAAACACGAAATTGACATTGAGGTGACATCGATTTGTTCATAATTTAAAATACTCGACATGTACTCGATACGTGCGGACTTGGCACATGTGAATAGAAAAAGAATCGCGGATGCAGTAGAAAAGGGTGAAATTAGTTTTCAGTTCCCTCTCATGTAGAATCGATTTTTCTAGTTAGTGCACGACATGCGTCATAGTTTGTTAAAATAAGTAATACCCAGTGATGCGTGGCTCTTTACTAAAAAATAGTAGGAAACCTCGTGCTCGTCTTTTTTATCACGAAGTCGAAGTTAAACTCAAATTCAAAAGTACAAAGACAAAATCAAATCAGCGGACAGTTGGTAAGAGTACATAAATTGCATTCACCGAGTACAATATAATGAGTACTAAATACAGGCGAACCTCGTTTTACGCGGTAGATGCGTGCAGCAAAAATGCCGCGAAAAAAACCGCGTAAAAAATACATTATCCTTATGGAGATCAGGGGGATGCATATAAGAAAAATCGAGAAAATTATGAAAAACTGTCTCTGTGACATTATTTATGGTTTTTTTAAAGAAAAAATCAGTGACTCGTGATTGTTTAGCACTCTGTATTATAAAATAATTCAAGATTTAGTTCGAAAAATATGAAAGTATAGGTTTATAGAGTGTTCAAACCGCGTACAAGTGAGGGAAAGCCCGCGTAAATCGGAGGGTGGTGTCATTTGTCGAACCACATATAAGTGAAACCGTATAAAAAAAATCGCGTAAAACGAGGTTTTCTTGTACGTACGAAAGCGCAGCAGGACCTACATTAAGATTGCCTTGGCACAAATGGATCCATCTGTGGCCCGACGCTTGTACTTTCAGTGGGCGCTCAAGAAAAGCCGCCCGGTTGCAGCATAAGCAGAAAGATTTCCTCGAGTATAAGAAGAAAAGTGAAGTGAGCTGAATAATGTGTCAGGTGAAATGAAAGCTAGGAAAAGAATTTTTTACAGCTGCGAGCACGTATAGAGACGTCTTGGTTTTTAGCTCCCTCTATCTCTCACTCTCACTAAAAGTACGTAGTTTTACATGTATTTCTTATGCAACTAGTTGCGCGTCGCTCGATTTGAAATTTCAAGCTCTCGACGCGTGCAGCGTACGCTGAGCGATCAAATTCTAACAGAGCTTGCCACCGACTGATTTATTGCGTGGGCGCGAATTTAACTCGCGTCGAGGTAGTGGTGCCCATAAATACTCACGCGTTTTACCGTGTATGAGCAAGTGTTAGTAATGCCGCATACGAGTGCAAGGCGACCCGCTGTATTCGGTAGGGCTTTAAGTTGCGATCTTGGTCGGCCCGGATCGCGAGAAAGCTTTTCTTCAAGGCTCGAAACTTTTTTCATTTCGTCGGCGAGTTTTTTACCCGACGCAACTTGGCTCGTTCGTACGTGAACTCGGCTCATTCGGTCGGTCAGTCAGGAGCACAACGCTCCCTGCATTCGAACGATCGACCGCGACGCTTTCTTTACTCGTGGCTTTTGCATCTAAATTAGGTGACGCTTCATACTTGCCGAGGAATCGATTGACACTTCTGGGCCTCGTTACGCAACTCACGATGGGTCTGTCGTCGCCGAATCTCTTTCTCCATACTCGAGAACAGTCGTTGCACTTTTAGAGGGCAGATATTGCGGATTTGAGAGCAAGACGCTCGATAGGCGGCTCGAGTGTCGTTCTCGATAAAAGAATAACGACTTGGCGGCCGACTATATAGAGGATCCGCAGCTGCCTGCCACGAAAGACGTTGCGACACTTCGTTAAAAACTTGGACAAGCCGTCGAGCGTCGAGACGCGTCCACAGAACAGCGGGCCGCGTCTAATCGAATTACGTTATCGGCAACGGTCGCGCATAGCTGCGGCTCACCCTTATACATCTATCAACGTCTTATAAATATTAAACAAAGACGTGTCGCAGCTCGATGAGAGACGTACATAATATTTGATGCTTTGATCAAGTGCCAGGCGAGGCGTCTGTTCGGAAAGCTCAGCTGTAAGCTGCAGTGCCGCGCGCTGCAACACGCACTGCGCTCATTGTAGCAATCTCATTTGCATCGTATCTTGAAATCGATGCTTACATAATTACAGCGATTGCAACGGGAAGCAGTTTTTCTATGGTCGAGTTGGCCGATCGACTCCGTACGCTTTCCAGCTGCCTCAACTCGATCGAGCGACTTGCACACGACGCCTGATACACGATCGATCGGCAGAACATATTTTGACGGCTTTTCTTTTTAAATTGCGTGCCTCGGTCGCGAGCTCAATCCCCGACACTGAACGGCTAGTATGTGTCGAGACATTACCCGCATAATCAAACGAATCAACAAACTGCTTTTCTCGAAAAACGACACCCGCATCATAAGCTTCGGCGCGTCGCTATAGCTGCTCTCTTCGCTTGTTAATTAAAGGGCGTAATGCACGTACGTGTACCTCGCGATGCTCAAGTTTCACCGTTGCAAATTTAATTACTTAATGACAGATTAAATGTTTAAGTACGACAGACGTCTGAACGTTACGAAAAATCATTATATTAGGCGCCTTTGATTCCTCATTCACTCAAATGTAGCATGCGGAAATTCAAACAGAACAAATGACAAGTTCTCAGTTGTATTGTTTGCCAAAACCCCGCACTCGACTCATTTTAATTCTTTTAGAGAGATGCTTCAATATTTTTTTCTAAAAAATGTCACATCAAATTTACTAAAATCTCTAGCACTAGTAACCAACCTACGTAACATATTGTTTGAATAAACAGTCATTAAGGGGACACATTCACCATAAATCCTTTTTATTTCATTAAAAAAAAAAAAAATAGACCTATAATAAAAATTGTGATTGGTCAACTTGGAGGCTTCTTACTAAACCTTTAAACAAAATTGTTAACCTCTACATTCTGGAAAAGTGTCTCTAAATTTGCACGAGGTCCCTTTGACTAAGAAAACGTCAAATTAAATTGTATGTCTATGTATCGTAACATTCAAGTCGAACCAATAACCTGTTCAAGTTCCTGGAGAGCTCTATTTGTTTGTCGCAACAATGCCTATGGTCGCTACCTCTACCAAAACTTAAGCTAGAACTAAGTTAGCAAAAAGTAAGTTAGAACCATAATATTCGCATAAAACTAATATATTTTAAAATTTTGTTTCACTTCATTTGAATATTCTCACAATTCACACAGAGCCTTTTGATGGTGCTATCACTTTGTCACCTTAATAATGAAATTTTGACGCAATAAAATTTTCTTTTACCTTTATAAATATAATAATTTCAGAAAATTCATAGCTTCCTTTGAAAAGTATTAAAACCTCTTTTATTGGATCAATTATTAATTTTGATCTGGTCGAAAATTGACGATAAAATTTTTCATCCAGTTGTCGACCATTTGCAATAATCTTTGATAATTACCGGATTTTTTATCAAGTGTATGTATTTATTCAAAAGATTAATTTACGCTATCAAACATTTTTTGTTATTTTATCCGTAATTTGTATAAGTGAGCAAAGCGAGAATTTCTCTTAATTGCTTGGGGGCTATCGGGTACTATATTCATCCTATGTATTTCAGTACTCAAGAATGTCACCATTAATTCATTTTTTAAACTTTCCTTCCAACAGTTTTATAGTTATAATTGATTTTTCTTACTTTTATTTCTTGAACGTTTATTTTTTACCGTCGTGTCATTGAAATTTCAATAATAAAAATAACTGGCATCGTCATTCAAGGATAGTTTTCTGCATTGCCGACACGCTGCGAATTGCCGACATCGGTAACAATTTTTAGAACATTTAGCGAATTCTAGCGAAAGCTTTTCAGACTAAAGCTCAAAAATCAAAGTCGCTTATGAATTTGCAGTTGTGCCACAACAAAACTGACAGTATAGATATCTTTCATTCAATATCGAAATTGAACACAACACCCGTCGAGGCATAATCGTACCCGCATAATCAACAGATGCACCTAATAATATACATTTAAAACGGCGACTTCATCTGTTCACCCCCTGTAAGAAGCAGTTGCATATCTGGCATAGGCTGCCTGTCGCCTGTGTTGAGACTTTAGTTGTCAAAATTCTCAAGTAAATTACTAAGCTTTGTGAAAAAAAATTGAAACATGAAGAGTCTAAAATCAAGATGAGAGTAATTACTTTGCATTTTCAGACATTTCAATATGAAAATTAAACTCAAAGTAGCATAAGTAGTCTAACCTCGCAATTGTTATCAACATGGATTATTTGGGTGAATTCATTGCCTTGGGCATTGATAGTATAATATTTGGTATTTGTATGAAGCAATACTTTTACTGTAAAAATTCGATCAGCGCTGTAAAGGTGAGCTGACATTTTTTGAACATGCAAAAACTTAATCAACAATATTCAAATTTTCACTAAACACACATATAATTTTTTTTTCAAAGGGTGCTGAATTTTATGAAGTGGGTGATAATTTAAAAGAATTAGTCGAAAATAGTCCAGAAAACAAAATTGATTATGTAGCAATAAGAGGAGCGGTAAAGCCTCTTGGTGAACCACTTCGTAGCATCAACAACAAAGATATCTCTGGTGTCATTCAAAAACTCAGCGTTAAAGAACATGTTGTTGTTAGAACTACATCAGGCTATTGGTAGGTTTTAAACATTTTTTTGGAAATTGCTGTGAAGTATAAAGTTAACATTCAATTTCAAGGTCTGATCAAGAGCATACAATGCAAGAAATTTATAACACTGTACCATTCATACTTCAAAAAGGACGTGATCAAGTTGAAGTAGTAGATGCAATGGCTGCTGATATCTTAGACCTCGAAACTATTTCTGATTTTTTTGAACCATCTGCCCCTACTTTTGTAGATTATTTATGGGGATTTTTTACTGGTATATGAATTATTTTTCTAATCTACTAAGTAAATTAATTGAGTAGATTTAATAATTAAAATTATGAATACGTATTGAAAAATTACTGTCATGTAGGGCATAGACAACGAGGTTTACAATCAACAGAAGAAATGTTGAGAGAAGGATCAATTATTACTGGAATAGGTGAATTATCACAATCATCTTCGAAACCAGATTCATTAGTTTTACAACCTCCAATGAATGGAACACCATATTACCTAACAACTATGTCTATTAGTTCTTTACTCAGAAAATTAGATGATAGAAGAAAAATTTATAGGTATTTTATTCAAATAAATAATTAAATAAAAATAAATGTATCATCAATGAAAATTAAATTTTAAATTAACGAAAAATTCATTTTCAGATGGTTATGTTTTATGTTTGGTGCTATTGGGTTGTTCATTGGTGGTATGGTGTTGAGACGTTACTTAAAAGATAAAGAAGAACAAAGGTTGGCTAATGAATTGAAAAAATCACTAGAAGAATCACGAAAAGAAAGGAGACAAAGAGTACGAGATAAAGATCTTCGTGATGATCAAATATGCGTCGTTTGTCGCACAAATCCTCGTGAAATAATCTTATTACCTTGTGGGCATGTCTGTCTATGTGAAGACTGTTCTATTGATATAACTACAGACTGCCCATTATGTAGATCTAGTATCACTCATAAAAATGCTGCATACATAGCTTGAAAAAGTCATAGCTAACATTTTGATTTTATAAAAATTATAAAATATTTTTGTGATAAATGAGGAAAATTGATAAATAATTTGGAAAAGCCTAAAATTGTTTAAATACAACATGTATACACAATTTAATACAATCCAACCAATTAGCATTTATATTTACATAAAAACATCAAAAGTCCAATTTATTACTATTTTTATGAATCATTTCAGGTAACACTATTGATGGACCTTTCCTTGTAGGATTTGCTCTTACAATTAAAGATTCATTTTCTGATAATTTTGTATTTTGAAAACTTTCACGCAGATTTTCATTTACAAGTGAACTTGAATTTACACTTTTTATTGTTTCTGTATTATTTGACAAGCAAATAACATCTTTCTCATTCAAGGATATAAATGGTTCATGAGTTTCGTCAGATGGAGACATTGAATGAGATTCCTTAATTTGTGTAATAAATGCTAAAATATCTTGATTATTTCCAGAATAAAATACCTGATCTTCAGGTCCATCATGAATCAAGCACAGCATTATTTCATTCTCATCAATTGGATTTGGTTTTTTTATTTGATCCTTATGTGGAGTATTCATAGTTAGGTTCTTATTTGATGTAACCATAGTTTCAGTTTCTGCAATGGTTTTTTGAGGTTCTTTGTTTAACTGGTCCAATTTTTCAAATTCCTCTGAAGTTAAACCAAAGAATTCTTTAAATTTCAAAATATCAAACTCTCCATGCATAACTTGATACAAGCGATCTTCATCATCTGTTTCATAAGATGAAGAGTCACTTTCATCATCTTGTTCATTTTGTTTTTTAGCCCATCTGTGAGTACCAAGAGGGCAACAACAATTTTCTGAAGACTTCTCTTTTTTATCGTCAAATTCTGTTTCTGATATCTCATCATCAGAATCATCAAGAATGAGTTTTGTCAACTCTGACGTTAATTTTTTAAGTTCTTGTTTATCAGTAGTTTGTCCAACTTTTTCCATTATATATTTTCTCTTTTGTTCTTTTTTTTCAGAATCTTTCAACTTTTTATAAATAAGTTTTGGAGGTGTTTTTGTCATTGAACCCTTATGGCAGTTTGTGCAATCTAATGGAAAAGTAAAGTTATTCATTGATTTTTTCTTCTTATTTTCTTTTTTTTCTTCTTTTTCTAGTTCCGTTGATAATGCATGTTTAGGACACCTTATATTGTCAAATTTTTTTTTCTCTCTACTGGCTGGTTGTTTCTCAATAAAGTTTACATCACGTAGCTCTTCTTGAACTTCATTTGATGTTTCAGATTGACATCCTGATAAACAATCATTTGATTGATTTTTTTCTGTATTAAGGGTGTTTGAATTGCATTTTCCATTCTTATGTTCTGGCAATGTTTCAGATTGACATCCTGTTGAACAACTTCCGCAAGTGCCTCTACTTTTAGATTGTTGATTATGATTTAATCTTGAAGCTTTTTTGGATTCATTTTTGGAACCATCTTTGATTTCTAATCCCTGTAGTCTTTTAGCTTTATTTGATTTACCAACTCCCATCAATGGTATGCCTCTATTTAAACCTTCAAGTAAAGTACAAGCTTTGCATATTTCTTGACTAGCCACAAATCCACAACGAGTACATGTACGTCGTTCTGGAAGTTTAACTTTGGCTGCATGCTGAGATGCTAACTCTCCTAAAAAAATATACAAAATTAAACTTTAGATAATTGACAAAAGAAAGTAATTCCAGTGCATACCTGAATGAATTATGTCAAGAAAACAAGTTGGTCTAATTCTTTCTAAATCTTTGAGAAATTTTCTTGCATATCCTCTGTAAGCATCAGGTGCATATTTACATTCTGTAGAAAAATATACTAATTTTTTAAAATGAGCGTACATGACAATTTCTTTTTCATATGCAAATTTTAAAGGTTTGCATCTAGGAATGGTCCCTTCTCCTTGCTGTAAACATAAATATCATTAATAATTTTTTGATAACTACAAAATTTTATGTAATAAAGCACTTACAGTAACAATACTTGTACATCTTGTTAGACGCGCAAGATCACCTCTTAATACATTCATTATAACTGTTTCGGCCATATCATCTGCATTATGTCCAGTAACAATTACATTTGCTCCTATTAATTCTGCTCCTCTATCTAAAGCCTGTCTTCTAAAAACGCCACAGAAGGTACAATTATTTTTACGTCCAATCTGTTTAACAATATCATCCATTGTCCAACCATATAAATCTTTATAAGATAAAATTTTTAAAGGCAACTTGTAATCATCTCTGTTTTGTTTTACAGTTTCTAAACTGTCATCTCTATAACCGCTAATTCCTTCATCAATAGATAACAAAAACAGATCCAAACCATAATCATATTTATCATTTAGTACTTTCAGTACATGAGCGAGTACTGTGGAATCTTTCCCTCCTGATGCACCCACTGCGACACGTTCACCTCTTTTAAATAATTTACTCATAACTATGGTAGCATGTATTTCTGTTTCAAAAGCATCAAAAAAGCACTCCTTACACATGCTATGCCCTGTTTTTGGCCTCTGAAAAGAGATAAAGTAACATAAAAAAGTGCTTGAACAATACAACCTTTTCACAAATTATAAATAACTGGTTATAAATGTTCATACCTTAAGCGCGGCAGGCTTATTACAAGTATCTATGCTACAAGGGACCGGCATGTTGAAGTTATAAATTGATTTTCGGATGCACTTACTAATTCAATAATAGAAAATTATTTTAACTGAAAATTGATGGTTTCATCAAGCAATACTAGAGTATGGTAATACTTTTACGACACCTAATGTAAGAATGAACTTAAACATGTGGCTGTCAAACCACAAGCAGACGACTCATTTGAATCATAACCTTCTTTGACTTGCTAAGTGTGTAAACTGTAGTCTGTTACATTAGAGTCTACAGTCTACACTGGTCACTGAAGGACTGTTGTTTCAAACTGATTAAATTCTAAAAGCACTAGCACCTTTTGGTGTGCTGCGCGCGCATTAAACATACCAACACTCGGTCACTCAAGCAGAAATTTAAAAACTCGCGCCCCATTCCAAGAGTCCCAAGAGTACGTTTTTTCGACACTTTTTTCAGCTACAGTATTTTTGATAAATTTTGATAAAAATGGGATAAACAAAATATACAAGTAACCAATTCTAAAGTAAAATTTAATTAATGCCCTTTCAGAATCTGATTTAATTACAACTTTTCGAAAAAATGATTGAGTCAAAAGTTATACTTGATTTTATCCAAAAAACGTAATTTTTAAAAAAATGTTTATATTTTTCGGTTTTCCTAATGGAAACCATTTGAAATTTCATAGTTTTCGTTCAAATATCGCGTCATCGATACTTAAATTGAAGGTCATCGGGGTTTAGATTGGAAAAAATAGGGTTTAAACAAATAAAATAGCGGTTGGAACGCGAAAAAATGAAAAAAAATTTTAGAATTTTTAACTTGAAAACGAAGGACTCGATAAAAAATTTTACACGACAAAAATTGTTTAGAATTGACCAAAGAACACGTTTTTCCCTTCATTTTTGACATTTTGAGCGGAGATATAACTTGATATTTCCTCAATATATTCAATAGAATCTAAAAATGAAAGCTCTATTTAATACGATAAGGAGAAAAATGATAAATGTAATTTACTATGAAATCGAGATGCGAACTAATTGTTTTCCGAGAGTGGTTTATTTTTGTACCAGTCCGATAAGAAATAAAGGGTAAGAAAATAACCCCTTTTGAGGATGGTGTTATGACAGTAGAGGCAAGAAGGTATCAACAGACGAATGCTATAAAAATATTGCAAATAAAAAAAGACGTTACACATCAAAAACGGTCGCACGTGAACGAAACTAATACTCTCCAGTGACACATGAATTCGTGCAGCTATTACTCATTGAGTCGTAAGAAAAAGAAAAAATTGTCGCCAAGAGTTGGAAAGCGAGACTGACCCGACGCCGGCGATGTGGGCTCAGCTACCCGAGCTCGTACTGACACAAGTATTCAGTCAGCTGGGCCCCGTCGATCGCGCCAATTGCGCCGAGGTATGTAGGCACTGGGCGCTCTGCCTGTCCATACCGGGCCTGTGGAGACGCTGCGTTGTGCGCATAGATCGCGACCTCGGATCCGACTACTCCGTCATCAGCGAACAAGCGGTAAGCCCCCACCCATTGCCCTTAGGTTTTCTGTAGGTTATGTCTCCTCGAGGCAAACTTAATTCGATAATACCGGCTGCTTTAATGTGCGTAAGCAGGTCAAGTATGGTGAGCACATGCGTAGTCTGGAGCTGGTTTGGACTCGACCTTACACTGGTACCCGTCGTGAGCCAAGAATTACTCGCAGCACTCAAGCCGAGGCTGGTGCCAATTTTCTGGCTTTAGTCCAAACGAAGGATGTGAAACTGAGGGAAGTCATACTCACCAATTGGGTGCACTCGAGCAAGTGGGGAAACTGTGACAAGCTTTTGTACTCATTGGCCAATTTATTAGCGTAATTTTTTATTATATATGAATTTCATATCGAGTCTAAAGTGAGTCACATCTTAACGCATTAAATTTTGAATACCTTCACTTACTAGTACTCAGCAGTACATAGAAAAATTTAGTTTGGCGAATGCAAATTTGGGACTCGCGGACGCTCTACGCTTGTTGGCAATAGTTACGAAATTCAGTTCTGGACATCTTCGTTTTTTAAATCTTTGTGGAGCATTTCGCGAGTTACACGCGCCGCGTGACAATCCTAGGTATTTTAACAATCCTGCCAATTCTTTGCATTGACGCTAAAATATTTACTCTGCTTGCAGATACTTGCGACTACTGGGTCGAATGACGGGCTTAACACATTTGAGTCTGGATTATTCGGCTCTGTCGGTTGGTACACTAACAGCACTGGTCGTTGGAGCGCCGAATAATTTGACTACTTTACACGTCTTGATATGCGACTCCGATTCCCGTCAACATCGAATCGAGGATGCTGCTTGGAGTCAATTGGTCGAAGCTTGTCCTCGATTAACCGTCTCCTACACTATAAGTAAGGATAGAAACTTTATCCTCTATGCTTGCAGTAATTGTAGCGATTGTCGTTTATTTTTAGTAAATTTATCGCATTACGAGGACGTACGACACTTACTGATGCCGAGTGTGCCACTTGCCAAATTCCAAATATTTGGTGGACATCAATGGGATCAAAGTCGCACGCGAAATTTCCGGGCAACCCTTGCCTTGCTTATCACTCACTACACAAAGACCTTGGGTTTGTATTTTCGCGTCCTTTACATTTTGATGGAGAAATACTAGTAAGAAAAAAATTTACCGATTTATGCAGCGGAAGTCATGCTACAAGTGCGAAATAACCGAGAGATGTTGGATGATTTGATTTTGTCAATGCTGCTACAGTGCAAACATTTGCAAAAATTACAATACGACGGTATTTTACGGAATATGGAAACTTTTCGAGAGATTTGCGAATTTTTAGCTAAACATGAGACAGGTATGTACAAAACATTTCGGATAAAAACTTATATACTTGCATAAAATACCGGTAATCAGATACTTTTTGTCTTTAGCTTTCGATAAGGTACATTTAAAAACACGAAACATAAACGATCATAATTTAGCTGTATTGAGAGATATAAATGATGAATATGATCGCCAACTGGATATTAAAGGTATAGATATGCACATCGATAATTAAACGAGCTTGAATATAAAATGAACGTCTCAGTTCAGTACTCGTTTTTTAAAAACGAGTACTGAAATGTATTAAATAATTAATAATTAATATAATTTTCGAGTGGAAATCATTTATTAAATAGCAAATAATTATTTATGAACGTATATCTTTGAAAAAATTAAATAAACCTAGTTTCACAAAAATGAAACTGATGAATTTAACAACTTCGCATTTGAAAATTGACAAAAATTCAATGAAAATTGTTGTTGCAATAATTTTGTTGTAGAGTGTGTATGTTAAAAAACTTTAAAAGATGATCAGTTGAAGTGCGAGCTGTAATTAGTATCAGAAGTTCTGTAAACTGAAGCTGAACATTCATCTGAATCCTTTTAAGAACAATATAAATATGAAGAGTTTCATTTTGAAAGTTCTTGAAAAGAATAACTCGGATAAGTACAAATCATCATGATAACGACGGTCACCGCGAGGAATGGGCCTACAGAGAAAAAATTTTAGGGATTCATCATTTTCCATATTTAACATTCCTTTGATAAATACTGCTGAATATTCATATATTGCTTTCTCCCATTTGTCGTTTGCGTCATGAGCTTAGGAGGTCGGAAAAAAGCACCTTAAACTTTATCGCATAGAACTTCTGGTGCCATTCTTAAAAAATGGATTCTAGATAATTTAATCACCAGAAATGAAACTTCCGAGTCCTTTTCCTAGGTTGAATTTTTTTTTTGAATTTCATGCAACTTTTTTCGATTTCGAATGCCTGTTTTTTGTTTAAATTGTTCATTTGCATAAAAGTATGGAGATCTTTAGATAACTCGCAGAGTGAGCTCTATATGAATACAATCAAAAAACTTATATCCAACGTATTTTTTTACGGAGAATCCAATGGTGACCTTGAATTTGATCTTGAATACAACCTCAAAGCTACAGCGAACCAAAAATCGATTTTTCAAATAAGAACCCCGACTTTTTATTCCAGACTTGAAAAAAGCGAAAAATTTTGCAATGGAATATGTCTTTTGTTTTTTTTCAAGGTAATTTAAAGGGACAGACTCAAATAAAAGCCCTTTTTATGCTAACATTAAACTCAAGTAAAGGATTTCTTTTTCATCTGTAGTGATACGTAGTCGGCGTAGTCGATATTCGTTAACTGGATACAGAAGATTCCCGGTCATTTCCCCGAATCCATTTCCCCGAATACCATTTCCCCGAATGATAATTTCCCCGACGTCTTTTTCCCCGAAAGCACAACCCCCGAATTTTTTTTTTTTTAATTTTATTTTATTGTTTTATATTACAATACATAATTAATCTAGAGAAATGTTTTCGCGTATCAAGTGCAAGTAATCGAGCACACGTGGTAAACCATACGTCTTTGGGACTTTTTATAATGATCAGCTGGCCTTGATCATTATATGCAGTGATAGCTCTCGCTTTACATTCCTTGTCTCGTACCTTTTGGCAGTCCCAATACGTTATTTCCTTGCGATCGTACGATTTATAATAAAGATATCCGCTGATATCTAATCTTCTAAGACTGATTAATTTAAAGTCCATGTTTTAAAAGCGAAATTTAGAGGAAATTTGGAGGAACTAAATCTAGACTACGCATAGGCTACGAAATTTAGAGGCTAATTGTTCATTAACAATTGAGAAAAAAATTGCTCGATCGATATATCGATATATGCTACATGCAGGGTTGTATATTCGGGGAAATATATATTCGGGGAAATGTATATTCGGGGAAAGCGTCTTCGGGGATTTCTTTATTCGGGGGAATGGTATTCGGGGGAATGGATTCGGGGGAATGGGCGGTTACCGATACAGAATACTGTGGGCTCAAGTATTCTAGATGCCAAATCAACAACATATATTCCCAATTCCTCTCCTTGATTATACTGCATTAAATAGTATACTACTGATTATGTGTGCCAGACTCACGTAATATGTGAGTCAAAACATAAATTGTTTAACAGTTATTTAAAAATGTAAATATAATATGTATTTGATTCCGATAATGTCAAAGTTATAATAATTAGAGAATTTAAATAGACCTTGATTTTGAGCGAAAGGACTTTTATGGAGAGGAAACAGAGATTTAAAATGAAGGTGTATCAAACGATGCAATTAACAATTAGCGTGATCGTAGAAACCCATGCGTCGTGCATCGAAGCATGGCTCCAAAAAATGAGGTAAAAGTTAAATGTTTAAACTTTGAATGAAATTGTCAAGTTTCGGGAGGACAGGATGTGGCGTTGCAGTTCGTAAAATTTAATTGCTTCAATAATGGCCGATGTAAATCCTGTATTAAATGGGCGAGTGAAAACGTAGAGAGGAAGAGTAGTTGTGCTGGCGCCGGTAACCGACTGGCAGTTATCCAACAGCAGCCAGGCGTAAGTCCGCGCAGCTCTCTCCCCGTTCAAGTCTCGCGAACGTCCAACCAAACGGTTTCTCGGGTACATTTGTACTTTGGTATTTGCGCGCGGCTGTGCACGACGCATATATACATGTGCGTGTGCGTGTGCGCGAGTACGTAAATGCTGAGTAGGCAACGCACGCGATAGAAAGAGAGCGGGAGAGCGAAGGCGAAATATCGATCGAAAAGCTCGATGTTTGGAAGATGATAATGAGCGCAAGCGCGTAATGCCAGCCGATTGTCGAAAGCTCGGAAGAAGTCACGCGAAGAGAGCTAACTTCGCCACGGATAGAAAGCCGCCCTTCAGTCGCTGTTTGGCTGTTGCGCTCGACCGGAGCTCTTATTGCAGCGACATATACACGTTGTACGAACCGAGTAGGGGGGAGCTTGCGTCGTCCTTACGCCCGATACATATTGAAGTCGCAAATTTCCCATTGCATCGCGAGTGCGGCTATGGTAACTTGGGCGCTCCGAACTTTGCAACGTTCCAGTAGCCGGCTCGTACCTTAGAAATCCTGTCCGTTGCAGAGTGAATTCGGCGAGACAGCATCGAAGATAGCAGCAAATCGAGTCGCCGCCGCCGCTCTCGGTTCGGCCAAGCTGACATGCATCGTTAGCCCCTGAAACATACGTGTGCTGCTGCTTTTACAAAAACGACACGCCCAGGTAGGCGCAACAATTGCATGTACATAAGCGTTGCACAGCTGTGCTCATCGAATATAGTACTTGGTCCAACTATTGTGTGCTATTCCAAGTTCTCGTGCGAGTTCGGATCACTGACAATAATTGTGCCTACGTCGCTTGCTGGCGAGCTTGACGCGAGCGCGACTTTGCGTGGGCAGCCAGTGCACACGGAGGGTAGTGCTGCTGCCACGACCCGGTGCCCAACTCTATATTCATGCATGTTTGTGACGCGTGTATGTGTAGTGGAGTGGGTGGGTGGGTGGCTGTGTATACATATATACGCGTGCATCAATATTCTTTGCGTGCGTGCTTACTCGCGCCCCCACCCCCCAACTCGCCCGTCTGGCCGCTTGCCTGACTGCCATCTCACGATGACGAGGATTTTTCTATGTACAATCGCTGCTCGGACTTTCTTCGTCACTATCCTCTCCTTTTTCCCTCTCTTTTTTCCCTTATATTTCCCTACCTTCCACGATTACGTGACCTTCGTATCCCACTGACACTGAGCATATAAAAATAGTATTATAACGCCAAGTTGAGCATTCCAAAATATGTTTAAATCATTTTTAATTTGCAAACCAATTCATATATGCACGCTTAAAAAAGTACATAAGACGTTAAATGCGATTTATCAATGTAACAATGAAACGTTACAGTTATATTCCAATCTATCAAAGTAAGGGGAAATTGTATGTTTTTTTAATTTTTTCGTTAGAGGAAAATAATTGCAAACTAACGAAAACAACAGAGAAAAGCTGCCATATTGTTGGAAGCAGCAAAGCGCATAAGCAGCTCGTGCACGCGTCATACTTCGTTTTCCAGGAATTTTCCAGTAATATGAACACCATTCACCATTGATTCAATTGATTCAAGTCAGTTGATAATCAATATCGTTTACTTTTATGGTTCAAAACATTTTTTATTTTCTCCTGTGCATATGTGGAACACGCTTGACATAAACCTGTACAATCGAGAGAACATGCAATATGTTGCGGCGGAACAACCTGATGCGCTTTTTCGTTTTGAAATCGACGCCAGGCTCACTAAATTATACAATTCACTATCTGACTTTATTTCGATAGCTGATATTTATTATCAGCTTTTTATTTTGTGCAGGATATTTTTATTACGGTATTTTCATCAAGAAAATGTTTAGTAATCACCAAATTAAAAGTACATGAATATCGCATATCAATAGACCGTGGATATCACATTATTCGAAGTCCTGGGGACCACCATTCGATTTCGGATTATCCGATAAATCAAATTATTTAGCAGCCATATAATTCGAATTTTTTCGAATTGTGTGATAAAAATTTTGTTTGAATGCCAATATTTTATTAGGAACACCTTGATAAAATAAAGCGCTTTTATCGTTAAAAATATCTTTTGCTTCGCGGTCTTAAATCATATCCTTTAATAATATTTTTCAATTCTCAGCTTCTTTGAAATTGACAGAATTGCTCTCTTGATGTACGATTTTGGAAACCATGTTATTTTCTTTTTAAAATGTTCGAAGCCAGCCAGATGACGACTTAAAATCTATTATACGCAGACCAGTAGCAAATTCTTAAGCCTTTGCTTTTATTTAAGGTTCAGATAATAGCACACATTTATTTCTATATAGTTTAAATCATTTTATCAAACACTCATTGACTTGCGGATGTTTCGGTGGCTTCAATCTTTTACTCGAATTATTTTTCGACTGCTTTCCCAGCAGCTACCCCTTATACTGCTTTCATGAGCTAGCAGTATTGTGAAAAATTCAAAATTTGTCGAAAATCATTAACATCCTTAGCTTTAATTAATTGCGAAAAATAGATTATTGATAGGTAAAACAATAATTCGTGAAAAGATACAACAAATCTGTACATGTGAGATTAAAAACTTTTAATTTTAATAATTCAAAAGTATTAAGATTGTTTGAGCTGAAAAATATAGAATAAATAAATCCTTTTCAATTCTATTTATATCAAGTGCATCGTTCCAGAATAAAATTAATTGCAAACTGTAAAATAAACTCGTGAGTTATTGCAAGAATATTGTGCATAATTCTATACAACATATTTTTTTGACAAAAAAAGTTTATTCGTCATAACACTTTTACGTAAGTTTTGTTTAAATATTAAACGTTTGATTTCTTAATAGAATTACTATACAGAATTAAATAAAAAAAAACATATAAAGAGTTGAATTAATGTTGCTAGAGTTTTACCAAAAATGCTTAGCTGGTCATCAAGTAGAAAAATATTATAATGTTAACACTCTGTCACCAGCGCCCATAGTAGTTGCAAGGGCTCAAGATAAAAAACAAAGTAAAATGACGCTTGTAAGAATCATGCATTTTTACATTCCTTGTTTTTGTAGATATGTTTGATAAAAATTCATCTGTCGGTTGAATAAAACAATTTGTCTAAACTAAGTAAAAAATATCACAACAAATAAAGGGTGATTAAATGTTTTGGTCGAGATAAATGCCAATTTGGTATTCATATCTCTAGGCATGTGATTGGGCTGCATGAAAACGATCATCCACGCATTTTTATTGACAGATCAGACAGTTTCAATATTGGTTTAGAAATGAAAGCTTAAATGATACTTTTTTTAGTAATCTGCTAGTTAAAGAATTAAAGAAGAAAAAAGCTGAAATTTTTTGTTCAAATTTTGCGGTACCAAAATGTTTATCCCGATTCAAACCATAAGATGGAAATAATCATTGAATCTAAGACCTTTAGATTTCGCTCTTCGCAAAGTTCAGTTTTATAGCTAAAATTTACTGTTTTTTCTTACAGAAGTGATACTAATAAATGTGAATTTACAAACCAACACTGTAATTAATTACGTTTGAAAACTAAAAAATCCACATTTTTCGATAACCTTCGTTTTAACGAGACAGTCAACGGAGGTGATATTTTACTCATATATCTCAATTGCAAATGTAACTGGTACTAAAATTAATAAGCACTAACAAATTGAAAATTTTCTGTGCGATCAAGAGTAATAGTATACCATTATTTCACGAATGACCAACTTAGTTTTTATATAATTGCGCTATTTTAAGATGTTGCAAGAGGACACGTAACAAGCAGATTTCTGGAGAATGAACTATCCGATCGACTTGTATTTCTTTGTTATAATTTGTATTTTCGGATCGATCTAAAATATGTTCATAGTTTTTAGCTAGTAATAATTTAAGCAAATACAGCTGAGTAATTGATAAAAAAGAATTTTTTCTAATTTCATAATACTTTGATTTTTCAATGTTGAAAACGACTTTTAATCAAATAGCAATCAAAGTGCAAGCGTCATGACAAAATATAATTCTGTTTTTCTAATAAGTTTTACGTGACTTCTGGTGGTTGGTTAAGGAAATATGTTTACCTGACGAATTTATTCATGTACCACCCAAGTCTTGTACGGGCGATATTTTATTCTTTCTCGGGCTTGGATTTATTCGTGAATTTTACTGATGTCTATAAATTTTAAACTAGATTTGTCTGAAAGATACCATAAAATCGTTAGATAACGTTCCACGTGAAATATGAATCAAATAATAAGCTCAGTTCTTAGAGGACTTTTTAAATAATATATTATTTAAATATTTCATGTACGAATTTTATTTTAGTATTTAGTTTTTGAAAGAATCATTCAATTGCAGCACAAGTAAAGTTTAAAACAACCCAGCTTCAGTTATTTGCAGCTTTCATAATAATACTAATCAAATAAATTTTTAGAGAAATTTTGCCTAGACCACAAGGCAAACAAAGCATACAATTCATTACAAAAGTCTTTCAAAGATCAACCAATCAAAATATTAGAAAAAGTGTGTTACATGTAACATTACATGTAAAAAGAAAAAGTCATTGTCATTTCAAGATCATCTAAAAATTGTCCAATTGTATAAATGTTGTAATTTTCACGCCGTATTCATTGTTATATCAAAAAGTCATTAACAGTTTTCTCTGCACATTAATTCTTTGCGTCGCCACAACGGAGTGAAAAACAATAATAAGATTATTGCGTGCAGGTATCTATTAATACGTTATTAGAAAAGGGAAAATTAAAGTCAGCGTTGAGTCTCGTGATAGCTAATCTATTGCTATGTTCACCAATAGAAAGTGAAGTGTGAACGAGAAATAGCTGATATTGATTTTATCAGCTTGAAGCATGAATATCTACGCGATCGTGCGCAAAGCCATGAGCTTCTTACTTTTCTGTCTTTCTTCTCTGTGTAGCTGTATTTCTTTGTTATGTCTTAAACGAGAAAAACTTTTCAAGTTAAAAAAAGGGAGGGGGAGAGGTTCATTGATGTCGTTTCAAGTGTTTCTACATACTATTATTGGATTTTCCGATTGAAAATGGACAGCAGATTCTTGAAAATGAAATTGTAGAAGTAGAGATCAATATTATGAAACATCATCTTACTAAAGTTTGCTGTTATCATGCTTGATCATAGTACTTTACGCAACAAGTGTAGATATGCTATTTCTGCAAAACTACGGATTAAAGAACAGCATTCGGCTTGTGTTAATAAAAATACATATTCACACAAGTTGCATACAATATTTTATGCACAAGATCCTAACAATAGTGTCAAAGTTGAGATTTTTAGCCGGGAGTGCTATAAAATTTTTACATTACATTTTATATCAAAACCATCTCAACTATCTCTCATAAGCATTGAAATAAGAGAAGCATTGGGATTGTTGAAATTAATATTGCAAGCCCAAGCTTCCGAGAACATCATTCATGGCTCTTTCCTAGTTGCGGTTTTCATCAATTCACTCGTATTATCTTTCAAGGTGAATTTACTATTTGATTTTCTTCGCATTCTTAATTTTATATGTTTTCGCATTTATTAGCCCATATTATTAAATTAAAAATTTTTTTATTGTCGTTGCGTTTAGAATATTATCATATGCTTGTGGTTTTTAATTAAATGACAAATTTACGAGATCTTGAATGTTTTAATGAGTGTTGTTTTCGCAAGTTAATCGGGTAATGTAATTTTAGAAATTTATATTCTGCCAGAATAAAATACCAAGAAAGCTTACAGGATAATAATAACAATAAAAATACTAATCAAGACCAGAATAATGAATTTCGATATTTTAATCATATTTTTGAATAGATTTTATGATAGCTATTTAGCAGTGAATAATCAAAGTAACATTTTTTAATTAACTCTGCAAAAAACCGAGAAATATCTTTTTAAGTAAATAAAATTAAACTTTATTTGAGTAACTATCTTAAAAAAAAAATTAATTAGCATTTAAAGTAAAACCACATATTTACTGAGACTTCTACTGAATATTTTTCTATACAGCTCTGAGGTGTCAAAACTTGAACTCCCAATGTCTACAGAGTATATATAATTAAAAAAAATACTCAGTAGACAAGAATTAATTGAATTAAGCTGTAATGATTTTTTGCTTTAACAAAATATTTATTTCTTATACGAGCCTGTAAAACTTTAATGTTTAATCAACCAGACGAAGTACTATTCAAGTTTATTTTTTTGGCAAAACTCGAGTTATTTTATGTACAATTACTAAACAATCATAAAAAAACTTTATCTCTAGATTATCCAAGTGTATTAAAAAACCGCTTTCGTAAATAAAATAATATTCTTTATAAATACAGTAAGTTTGCAGGCCCGTTTTAGGCCTGAAAGTAAAAGAAAAAAGGTTAAAAATTACAAAATAATTGTAAGGATTGTTTATTTTTTTTTTTTGTAGGCAAATTATCCCATGGGCCTAAAGGGCTGGCGTGAAGGAGCGGAGGCGCGGCCGGCTGCAACTCACCTGCAGCTACTACTTTTGCTCGGCCTCTTCCTTCGCAGCGCTAGCTCCTACGGCGAAGTTGGTAAGTTGAGCGCAGTAATGTCATATTCACACATTTATGAAAAATATGAAATTCCTTATCAATTATACGTAATGCAAATTTTTATTTGTTAAAACTTCGATTAAATCGATTCGATATTATAAAAAAGTTATAAAACGTAACTCATTTTTTATACCAATTTTTTAAATATAAAAAAATCAACAAAAATTTAAATCTAATAGAGTTTTAAAAAAGTTTTATTTTTTTTTTCTTAACATTTAAAATATTATGTACTCAATTTTCTTTTTTTTTTCAAATGAATATTATGAGAAAGCAGCGGATGGTCTTAAATCTTAGTAAACAATTCTTGTGTAATACAAAGTATAAATAGTTGACAAGAAGTTTAATATGTCTATGAAATAGAAATGCATTTATTTCGTCCATGTTTCGATGAACGGAAATATCTTTACACTTACAAAGAGTAAATTTCATATAAATCTATTTTTTGAATGTATGATGTACGAAGGAGTTTAAAATATAGGACTTTATTTAAAAGCTGGCAGCAAATCGATCGTCAAAAAGTTGAATTAAATAAGCTATTATTTAAATTTGTGGCGCGAGGACTTGAAACAATATGCCTAGAGAGAATAAATACAGATATATTGTGAGCTCGTACACGGCACGTGCCCACGCAATGCCGCCATATAGAGCTGCTGGTATGGCTGCTTCTAGGGTGGGCTATCGAGCCGATCAACCCTCTATGTATACACGTAAGCAGCGGGTGCGCGCGCCCACGCATTAGATCCGGGAGCCACCTTCACAAGCCCATCTCCTCTATATATGTATAAAATATGTATGTATGCCGAGCTTTCACACTTCTCGCCCTGGTTGTGTATTTTATGTTTTCGTTTTTTTCCTATCAAACTTATTCCTCTCTTGTAGGGATTTTCTGACGTATTATTTCATTCAATAGCGATAATAGTCGTCGAAGCAGTATGCATTGGTCAAAAATCAAGTACTCGTTCGGTATATAAAACATTATAGTTTAGATAATACCTCGGTCCAATTGATGTATTTTAATTTGCGATTGATTTTATATGCAAACGATTTTAAGTTAACAAATACTATAGGTAATTAGTAATTGACGTTCTCATAAGGTGAGTGACGCAGTAAAGATTACATCAGCTCTACGTTTATCATCTCTTGTAATCCAAGCGCGTTTCAGTTAATTATTTTCTTCTTCTAATGCCTTTGGTTCAAATAAACTCGCTCTCATCCAGAGTTTACAGTCAAAGTTTACATTGTTGTCTTTTACACTTCCCCTAGGTTAGATGCTGAGATTAATGTTATCCATTTCACTGAATCTTTTCATGTAGTAATTCCAAATGCTTTATTAAGCACATTTTCAAAAGTGCCAGTACAACAATCTGTGATCGGGGTACGATCTCTGTTTCATCTATCGAGTCTGCCAACGTAAACTACCTGATACCTGCGCATCGAGTTTACACCAAACATTTAACATCTAAGGCATCGTGAATGGTACGGCTATGCGACACTTATGCACTATGAATTATTGTACATTTATGCAGAATACAGAATACAGTAAATCGACTTTACGCTAAATGTTCTGTGATGACTTTATAATTTATATAGTTAATTATATTTATATATGATCGTTCCATCAATGGGATGCTCCCGGACACAATCAAAAAACCGCTGACAATTAAAAATCCATTTTTCAAACTCAAACTCTGTAAAACAAATAAAATTTCCGAAAAATATAAATAATAGTTATTATGCAACAAGTGCCCTAAAGGCGTTTTTGGGCACGAGAGAAAAAGCTGGGCACGAGTTGTATACAAAATTTTATGCAATAGTAAGCGAAAAATACTTCAATTTTAAACCAGGCATTTTACCGCACACCAGTGTCCAAAATGATGCATTTTACCGCACGCCAGTGTCCCAATAGTTATTTATGTAACAAGTGCCCAAAAGGCGTTTTTGGGCACGAGTGTGTGGAAAAAGACACGAGGGCCGGCTATGTCGTCACGAGTGGGTGTTGCATACAAAATTTTATGCAATAGTAGGCGAAAAATACGTTCATTTAAATGAGGTGTTTTGCCGCACACCCGTGTCCAAAATGAGACATTTTACCGCACACCAGTGTCTAAACGAAGCATTTTACCGCACACAAGTGTCCAAAAACGCTTTTTGCGCACTAAAAAATGTGCGAAAAAAGACATTTTTCGTCATACTATTGCATAAAACGCTTTTATGCAATAGTATGACGAAAAATGTATTTTTTCGCACATTTTTTAGTGCGCAAAAAGCGTTTTTGGACACTTGTGTGCGGTAAAATGCCTCATTTTGGACACGGGTGTGCGGTAAAACGCCTCATTTAAATGAACGTATTTTTCGCCTACTATTGCATAAAATTTTGTATGCAACACGTGCCCAGCTTTTTGCGCACAGTGTGCGGAAAAAACACCCACTCGTGCCGGCATAGCCGGCACTCGTGTCTTTTTCCGCACACTCGTGCCCAAAAACGCCTTTTGGGCACTTGTTACATAAATAACTATTTTAATTGTTTTTCATATGATATTTTCCAAAATGGTCATTCACTGGTACCCGGTCATTGATTGGTCTGACTACCCTAAGTTCCCTTAAAAAAATTAGCAAGAACAATTGGAATGTTAAATAGCTTACGCCTTACCGTGGTTGCTGTTAGATATTCAAATGTCTTGAAAGAAATCGAAACGAAATTGTCATGAGCTTCTAACGTGAATGTTAATGGAAAATTCTTATAAAAAAAGAAAAATACGCTACACTCACATACGCTTATGCGTTATCCGCGTTACCAGACAGCGCAACTTATGCATTGAAAAAAGGGGCATAAATGTAAACTTAGCACAGTAAGGTAAAATTGAATACGATACTCGTGCCGAAGGGGGCACTTTTTGGCACTCGTAACAAATGTCATAATAAATATTGTGAAAAAGAAGTTCTATGAAAATATTCATAGAATTTCACTATAAAGCATTGTAAAAGTTAAAATTCTCACATTTCTCTTGCTCAATCAAGGTTCGCAGAGCCTACTAATTGATGCACCAACTTTATAATTCACTGCAGGTATATAACTACAGAGTCTGCATTTGACATAAGCCAGAATTCTCTCTGTGTTTCTATCCCAGTCTCTCTGCAATTTCGCATCAAATATCTGATAAAATGCGTTCTTCCCCGAGAAAAATAAAATGGGATTCTTATATGTGTACGAGAATATATCAATAAGTGTTTCGCTTATAACAAAATAAAATGTTTATTATACCGAAAAAAGTTATTTCTGACAATAATTAATAATATAGCAGTCAATTTTTGCAAGCGGTTTTTTTACAAGATGTACCAATTGAGATGGAGTAACTTTACAAAAACATTAACCAAATACAAGGATGAAAGTTATGCAAATTTATTGAAAATACTATTTTTGCTGTAATTAAAAAAATTTTTGTACTATCCCCACCTACGGAGCGAAAAACGGGAAAGTCTCAGCCTTGGCTTCGCTTCGGCCGATAATAAATAAAGTGATTTTTCGAGAACCCGAAGTCGAATTACTGAATTTTCAGCTACAAAAACGCATCCCATAAAAACAGCTGTATCTCAGCGAAATTGAGGCCGTTTTAAAATCTGAATACGGCGTTGGAAAGGTGAAAAAAACTTATCAAACAATGCATTGACATTTTCTCAATAGGTGATGGTGCTGAGCCATTTTTTTGAAGAAACAAATGCACTTTTCTCGACTTACACAAAAACCACGTTTTTCGGCACCAAATTGCTCATAACATCTGAAATAATACACCAATCTCAATTTTTACGCCGGATTCTGAAAGGTGATAAAATTTTGCATCGAAATACGTGTCGTTCATAGTTGTCAACTTTTTTTGGAGTTGGCTCAGACATTCAAAAAGAAAAAATAAATTGTCAAATCCTATTTAAATCGGAAATCTAAATGCTCGTTGAGCGACCAGTTAAAATTATTTAAACGGGCTAAAAATTTTTTGGGATTCATTTTTAGGCATATAGAAGGCATAATAAGATTGTAAAATCGAGATTTTGAAAAACTTCGATGTTTTGAATCAGTCTAATACATATATCTCTTTGTTTTCCTGGTATCTAGACATTCACGCAATATTTGAAAAATATCTAGTAGAAATATTAAAAAAAGTTTTTCAAAGTTATCTTAAATTTGGAATCTTCCAAAATAAAATAGAATCAAAAACTATTACAGTAATATTGCAAGAATATCGACATCATAAATTGTGCAAAAGCAAAGTTTACATCGAGAAATGTGCCTGTTGCCAGGATTTATTTTTTAATTTCATTCGTTCAGAACCAATAGGGTCTCGTCGGTACATTAAATTCAATCTAATAACTGAAAAAAATTTTAAAATATACTTCCGCTAGAATTAAATTTCAAGTGTCGATTGACTTTTTTAATTTAGAGTTTATATTTTCGAAAAAACACAATTGAAAAATTAATATATTATTATTACCCAGCGAATAAATAAGCATCGGAGGTTTATTGATTTTTGTTTTTATTTTAATAACATACTAACACCAAAAGCCGACGTACAATCGGTTATTCATGATTTTTTTGTCTCGACAGGTTGTTTGTTCAGTAAAAACTTGTGTAAGCCAGAAATTGAAAGCTTTTGTTACAATGGTGAGAACATGAGTTATTTATTTGTAATTTCCATTCAATAATATTTCACATAATAAAATTACTTTGTTTTATAAATAGATCTGGCTTTTGGGAGGTGTATACAATTATCCAATGGAATCACGGAAGCGTATTTATATAAGTGAGTATTCGTTCCAATTGTCATGAATAATCATTATTTTTACACAAATAGTCGGTAGCCAATGTAAGGTGACATTTTATATTATTTTTTCGGATACGTGTCCACATCTATCCACAACTTTCTGAAAAGCCCTTTAAAGACATATGCAACTAAAAACTTATTATTAATTCAATTTAATCCCTGTGTGGCACGATGAGCAAAATTTCAATATTGAGGATTATATATGTAATGGGAACTTGTGTGACATTTCAGATACGATCTGGCACTGGAGGAGCTGGAACTTTTGCGTGCACAACTTGAACGACTCGAATACGAAGGTTACAAATGGTCACACTACTACACTCAGTGCGTCATGCAAATATTACTCGACAACCTCCGTGACAGGTGAGATCAGCCAATCATATTGCACCAATGCATTTTATCATCTTATTTTTGCCTGCAGCCCATAACAATTAATTGAATTTGTTACAGGTTAAACAACGACGCCGAAAGTATGTGCAAGCATCTAAAATATTACAAAACCAAGGATGACGAAAGCGAGGATGGGATTGTCGATGGGGATGCTTTTGTCCAATCCAGGGTCAGTTAAAATATACACAGACAAAAATAAAAATCACATATGATAAAAGAATCAAAATCTCTTAGTTTTTTTTCGCGTATGCTGTATCTTAATATTTGTGACGTTGTTTGCAATGCTTAACATGAATAATGCAGATTTTGGTAAAAAAAAAATAATAATAATAATAAAAATAAATTTGAAAAGTTTATACCAATGCGCGCAGAGATGCATTTGTTCTTTTTTTTAGTGAAAGGATAAATACGCAGTGACCTTCAAAATATATCGAAAGAGAAATCCAATAGATTGGATGCGTATTTCGTATCTATTATTTAACAGCTTTAAGCTTACAGAAAGGTATATTCGAAATGAATGAAGAGATCTTTAAAAGAACCCAATATTTATCTGTCGTGGAGATGTAATTTACTTAACTAAACGTAATATAGTTGAAAATTACCAAACTCGTTCAAACTACGTGCGTGCACATTTCTACAGAATAACGATCAAACGTTTAAGTGGCAAGGCGCGCGATCATGCACTAAAACTTTGATGTATCATGTATTTCCCACAGGTGAAAGATCCCATAGAAGCTGTGGTGAAATTTGCTCCGAGTCAGATCACTCCGCAAGACTATGCCGACGAAGTTTATTATACATCAGACAGCAAGCAAAAATTTAATGACAATGCCCAACTTCATGAATTGCAACAGTTGCAACATCATCTGCAACAGCAACAACAACATCAACAACAAGACTCGTCGAACTTCGATGATTATGGTGATAGATTTATAGAAAAGCTCGGCCGGTCCGAAAATGGTAATCAAACATTTCATATTGAGCTGTTAAAAATTTGAAAAAATAGTAAATGTGAACTGTCCGATGAAAAAACGTTTGTATTTACTCTTATAAAAATCGGTATTTTATAGAGTGCACGGATAATGTTTATATTAGTCGTTGTTCGGTCTAAAAGGAGATAACTAATTCGCACATTAAGTTGTTAATTTATACTTCTATGCTTTGAAAGTTCTCGAAGTACAACTCCTTTTGTGAGTTTTTTCTTTGATTCATTCCATTCAGATTATATTCTCATCAATACAAAGATGAGCTTCAGAAGTTAAACTATTAGGTTTTATTGTTTAATTATTTTCACTCGCATATCAGTTCGTGATATAGAATAGCAAGAGTTTTCGTTCAGGCTATTGAGATTACTTACTCCGAAACCCGATTCGATTTCTGTCTTAAATTTGTTATAATTTTAAGTTAGTTAGTTTTCATCAGCGTTAATACATAAGAATGAAAAGTAGAATATTTGTTTTTTCATGCAGCGTTTTTTACTCAACAATCGTTAAGTTTATTCTGAAACATTTTTTAATAAAGTTAACAGTTGTTGAGTAAAATAACCGTTGCCAATGCATATTTAATAAAATTTTCCAATAAAGATTTTTTCTGTTAGCGTTTTTCCTCAAAAGTCGTTTTTTTTCGAAATAGCCTAAAAGCTCATCTGATCGAAGAAAAAATAGTTAGTTTATTTATTAAGAAGCTTCCGAAAAAAATTACAGGCAATCAGGTGTTCCGAAAATCATGTGGTCGCCTTTTTTGGAAACGTGCATGGAAATTGCTAAAATTGTTTTAATCGTGTATGAATGTGCCCGCGATAATAATGTTCTTTTTATGCGTTAAATTTTTTCCGAATTCCACAGAGTATCATCGAGGTTCGCGCTCTCTGAATTCAAAGCCAAATCTACAAGCGAAGGCCGCACTGACGTACGAGCAAGTGGCGGATTACCCCGTTTCTCCCGAGTACGTCGAGGCTTTGCGTCGATTTTTAGACAACGAGGTGAATCTGTTCCAGCAGCAAGCTAAAGACGAGAATTTAGAATTTTTGCCGAGAGATGCCATTGTCACGGATGAGCAATCATTTTCCTCAAAGTACAAATACCCTAAGGAATTTTTCGAGCAACAATTTTCCGATTACGAAGACATTAGCGATGAAGATGCCGAGCTCGAGTCGGACGATGAGGACAACGAAGAAGACAATCAGCAGGAGCATCAGCGCCAAAAGCTCGTGAAAAATGCTCTGAAACCTGTGATCGACGCTTTGGCTCAGCATCAGGGTAGCGGCAGTGGCCTCATCGACGACGATGATGACATAACAATATTACCTGCTTTCAGAGGCAACGCCGATCCTACAGGTAAAATTGCCACGAATATCTATTTTCATTTTTACTGATTTACTTTTTTCACGACAATTACTTATACTTGAGAGATATTTTCTCCTGGGTTTCACACATAATTTTTCCATTTTACTTCTACTGTCAAATTGAGATTGCCCCTTCTTTTGTAAACTAGTGAGATACGTTCACTTTGAACTGAAATTTGATTTGTGCCCGTTTAATATTTTTTAACGAGCTCCTCTTTTTAAATCAAGACACTTTCAAGATGTGATTCCATGTATGGTGGCATGTATTTACCAAGTTGCATTGAATCTCACTCTGAAGATTATTTAGTTTGCTTAAACCTAAAAATGAAAAACCCCACCCCCCCCTTTTTTGTGGTCTGCTGGTACCTAATAATGGAGCTCCCTATGCTTAGTTTGATCCAATGGGCCTTAGGGCCCAGTTTAAAAATTTTTACGTTTTTCTTAAGAATTTCAGAGACCTCTGAAAATAGGTGATAGCGAGTCTCAAAAATTCTGAAAAAATTCAAATGTATTCTTTGACTAATTCTAAAACTTGTACATTATGCAATTTTTCGTTTAGTATGTCTTGTTACGAGTCAGAAAAGCACAAAGATTTTTCAATAAATAAGAGAATGATTTTTAAAATGGGCCCTAAGACCCATTGGATCAAACTAAGCATAGGGGGCTTCATTATTAGGTACCAGCAGACCAGAAAAAAACTTTCACGATATTTGGTAACCCGCACCTCATGTGGTCTCCTTGTAAGTAATTTTGTCTACTGGATCACGAAACGCAACGTGTATCTACAATTAACCCACATCGATTCTATAGTTTTGGTTGTGATCTTGGTAACTTATATCATGTTTTACCTTCCAATAATAATTTTTGATTTATTATAAAGTATCAAAGTAGATGTTAGTGCATTAAATATTACTTTAGCAAGATAAAAAATAATTAAGAACTACCGAGATTTTTACCTAAGCTATTATAGATCTTATTATATAGATCTTATAATAGATTCAGGTCACAGTGGACAAAATCATCTTCCAAATAGTCTTCCTAAAATCTTGCGCTAACCGAGAACGTCATTTTTGACTGACAAGATTAAAAATGCGCTGCGGTGTCAGTCACTCTTTTTTATTAGCGAAGAGAGACATATTTGGAAAACGTACTTCTATGGCTTATGCTGTACCAAATTTTTGCGTTAAATTGTTAAATTTTTATATCAAAATTAAATGTGTATGAATTTTCAATTGCTGCAATAATTAAAAAAATAAACGTAAAAAAATTCATGAAACTACAGCAACATGTTAATTCCCTCGTTGTAACAGATGATGAAATGCACCTGAACGATGATTTGAATGGACTTTTATGGCGCCGTGAATTGGCAGGATTCAAACGAAGAGAACGCTTAGATGTAAAGAAACCAGGTCCTCAGTACGCTACGAATAATTTTGCCTTCAAAATTCAGTCCACATACAGTTAGTTACCGTTATTATTTTTGAAATGTTTCTTGCCAAGTACATTTTTCATTCGTTTTCTTTTCAATTTTAGGCCCTGATGAAGATGAAAATTACCAGGATGGTAGCAAGCTCCTTGATGTGAGTATAATTAGAATTAATCCGTATACAGAATAAAAAAATATGATAGTAATATGACTAATCCAATTCAATTACAGAATGGTCAGAACGTACTTCTTGAAAAGAAAGAAATTCTTACGGTTCCAAATGCACAAAAAGATTTTTACAATCTGAAATTAAATTTATCAAAGACTTACGAAAACGTCGATTTGGATTACGTTTATATACAATTTAATCAAGAATTTCATTCTTGGTCTGAAGGCGAACGCATTGTTAATATGGTATGAATCTATAACTTATATAACAATTTTTTATTTTCTTATTATTTTATTTATTTATTTTTAATTATTATGTATTATTTTTATTTTATCATTATTTTTTTTACTTATATAAAAGTGATGGGCCAACAAGTAAAGCCGCTTTAAATTCTTAGTATTTTATAGCTTCTATTGGTCGCGTTACTTTAGAGTCGATTTGAAAATTATAATGACATCTACAGTAGAAATAGTAATCTTTTCAGAGTATGAAAAATCACGAAGCACATGTAAAAGTTACCGGTTTATTGAAAATGGTCAAATTTTATATTGCATTATTTTGTTCTGAATTTTTTTCATAGGTTGGCTCTTTATTGGGATTAAGACCCGGAGAACTAAAAGACATAAGAGTTGGTCGAGCTGAAATTACTTTCAAAGTACCTAGAAACAGTAAAGACTATAACGCAACCGATATCGTTAGTAAAATCGGTGAGGGTAATAATCAATCTGCTTTATTTTTTGCACTGTTTTGTCGATAGTAATATTAATAAATGGCTAATTTAATTTTAACAGATGACATACGCAAGGATTTGCATTCCCAACTTAATATTGAAGTTATTCGAGCTGGAATAGGAGATAAGGTATCAAATTTAAAACAAAAATGCTTGCATTACTACACTTTCTTTCACTTTGTTTTATTTATTGATCAAATGATTTTTTTTCACATAACTTAATAATTACCAATTAATGAAATTTTTTATAGACCAAATTACCAGCAATATTGGAAGTGTCAAAACGTGAAGAAATGAACCCTGGTTTATTCAGTGCTCTTGTGGTGACGGGTGTGGCCGGCGTTACCGCAGCATCTATCGTTGTACTAATAATAGCTCGACGTCACGCAAAAGCACGAGCCAAATTGGCTGGTCTTCGAACACCGGATCCAGAAGCCTCAAAGGATTATCAGGAATTATGTCGCGCTCGAATGCAGGCCAAACAGGTGGACAAATTGTCCGAATCGCCCAGAGGTTTTGACTTTGGACGGCTCATTGAATCTGGTAGAAATGAATCAATCCGATCTAGTACGTCCTCGTGGAACGAAGAGCCACCTGTCAGCAATATGGATGTTGCTACTGGGCATATTGTTTTGGTAATTCATTTTTTTCAAATTTATGACTCGTTGTTATTTTATTTTTTAATAAAATAATGAATGATATCTTTTTTCCTGTACCAATCCAGTCATACATGGAAGAACATTTAAAAAATCAAACTAAACTGGACGAGGAATGGGCTGCTTTGAGTTCCTACGAAGCTGAGCCTTGCTCAACTGCAATCGCAACTGCAGAGGGAAATGCAGAATTAAACAGACCTGGGGCAGCACTACCTTATGATCATTCTCGAGTTATTTTAAATGATTTGGCAAATGTCAACAATTCAGACTACATAAATGCTTCAACTATTGTAAGTTAATTGATTATTTATCCATTTGAAGTTGGAATTGCAAATTTGAAAAACTACTCGTAATGAAAATATTTGAGGGGATAGAGAAAGGAAGAATGATTGTGAAAAATGTCGAAAAAAAACTCTCGATCGTTGACGTTGACTTTACAGACGGATCACGACCCGCGAAATCCAGCATACATCGCTACGCAGGGCCCTTTGCCAAAGACTGCGGCAGACTTTTGGCAGCTGGTCTGGGAGCAGGGCAGCGTGGTGATCGTCATGCTGACTCGACTCGTCGAGGACGGCAAGGCCATGTGCTTCCGCTATTGGCCCGACGAGGGCTCCGACCAGTACAACCTGTTCGAAGTGCACATGGTTTCGGAGCACATCTGGTGCGACGACTACCTCGTGCGCTCATTTTACCTGAAGAACCTGCGGAGCGGAGAGACGCGCACCGTCACGCAGTTCCACTTTCTTACCTGGTCGCAGGACTCCCTGCCCAAGAGTACCAAGTCTCTGCTTGAATTCCGCCGGAAAGTCAACAAGGCGTACCGTGGCCGATCTTGTCCCATTATAGTGCACTGCAGGTAAGCGGCTCATTTGTTATCTTTGCGCTTACAAACTCGCGCTGTCGAACTATGTTTCATCGATCCGTGTGCTTAGCGATGGTGCCGGTCGAACGGGTACTTACTGTCTCATCGATATGGTACTGAATCGCATGTCCAAGGGAGCCAAGGAAATCGACATCGCGACCACCCTGGAGCACATCAGAGATCAACGCTCGGGTATGGTCGCCAACAAGCAGCAGTTCGAGTTTGCCCTCATGGCTGTTGCCGAAGAGGTGCACGCTATTCTCAAATCCTTGCCTATCGTCGCCGCTGAAAAGGCTAACAATAGCAAGTCTACGGCAAAGTCTGATAAATAAAGCATAGAGCCACCGATATTACATAGCATCCAAAATTATATACAGACATGTCTATGTACGTTCCATCCTGCTCATATAGCTCAACCTCAATTTTTTCCATCAATTTGCTTTCTTTGATTTAAGTTGCATATATTTTTTTCTTCGTATCTTCGATTATGGTATTATAATTGCTAAACTAATTTTAAACGTCTGGATTTGTATGAATAATGATAGCTCCTAATTGTATACCATTTTTAATATTTTCTTTATAATCAATAATCGAAATCATACGTACGAGTCTTTTGACAAATCTTTTATATAGGCAAACAATGTTACCTATTTTCACGTACCCACATATACTTGATTCGCCTTGAATTTCATTGTACTTCGAGCCGTAATCTCAATATGCTGCAGTATATTAACACAATAAAATCATTTCTCATATGAGTGTTTTTCGCTGTGCGATCGACCGGCCTATGAAAATAAGCCGATAAGATTAAGTTCAGATGAGAGAATAGTAGACTATGAAGGCAAATGATGGGCTAACTTTCATCGTGCAAAATATAAGGAATATGAAGTGGGATCGGGTAGTCAATGATGTATCTTACAACTCGTGCATGTATTGTTATGAATATTTTACGCATGTACACGTTTTTGAGCTGAATGTTTATTACATGCATACTACTCGATGCAATTATTATAAAGGTGTTTAACAAAGTGACTACGGTGATGTGGTTTCCATTGAGTCCCCTTCACGTTATACTATCGTACAATATAAGCATAATTTTAATTTACATGAAATTTCAACTATAAGAATAATTCATCGAGTATATATAGATATTGAATGTCATGAAAATTAAATGTATTATGTACCATTACCACATTATTATTAATTATATATTATCTGAAAGTAAGTCAAACGTTAAAGTCACCGAAAAATATTTTACTATACTACGTACAATGGTGTAAAAGATAATTATACATTACAGTTATTAACAATAATATGGAATGATAAAAATGTGTCCAAGCATTAATGTATATATATATATTTATATATCCCGAAGGACCATGATACAACTACTGTAACTAATGAAATTTAAATTAATTTTCATTAATTCATTTTAAATTATTTTGTTCGTGGTTTATACTCGATGGACGTACCATTAATATTTTAATTATAATAAAATAACAAAATACCCTACTTATATATATATTACATCGTGGTTCGCAATGTTCGATAAAATGTATGACGAAAGAATAGATTTGTACTAGCTGAAAATATTAACTAAAATTGATTCGAGATATATATTGTATTCGTCTTTGTATTTATGTACTGGAAGAATTTTTGAGAAAAAAAACTATATAAGGCAGTACGTAAGGATAGCGAGAAATAACATTATAGTACAATTATAAAGAAACCAATAATCACACAGAAAGAACTTTTCGTGGTAGTTTTAATATCATGGTCCCCAAATCCTAATAGAAATTATATAAACTAAAAACTTGACTGATCATTTGACTCTATGAGATAAAAATCGGTAGAAAAATTATCGATGTAAGAAAAGAGTATTCATGAAAATTTTTCAAATTTCAATTATTTATGTGCAAAATTTTAAAAGATTGTTCACCATAAGCCCTTGTCTATACCACCTTCTCAGTCGATTTAGTTTAATGAATTACCTTCCACTAAATATAAGTTTTGAATATTTTAATTTACAATTATTCTCAAATTTTTGGTAAAAAGCAACTGATTAATTGGTAATCATTAACTACTACATATATTACAAATTGTATTTATGAATTGTTATTTATTTAATTGTCAGGTGAATAAGAGCGGTTTTGGAGTATACTCATTAGTATGTTTCCAGATTTATTTTGTAGCATTTAAAACGTATGACTTTTCAGAAATGACTTTTAATTTCATTTTGAAAAAATTGCATCAACAAAAAATAATTATGCTCATTTAAAGTCAATGGTATTATTAGTAGTAATACAGTGTTTCACTCATTATAATGATTGGACATTTGAGTAGCGAAAAACAGCTAGACGAAAGCGAACGAATTTAATTTAATCTTTTTAGAAGTCAGCTTGAAGATTAAATATATTTATATATATTTTTGTGTGAGTCTAAAACGATATATTTAGAAATAAAAAATCTATATGCTATGTTATAGGAGAGTATTATATATATAAATATATTGTGGGAGAATAAATCAATCTATGTTCAAAAAATTAAGTCTTTTAATTTGAATACTTTTAATTTATAAAAATATAGTATAATTCTTATGTAAAAAACTAAATTACACTTTGTATAGAATTATCAAACATTACTTACTTGCTTTTAAAGCATAAACAATCTTACAAAAATATATAATATTTTCATGACACTGCATGAATTATATTTACATTGAATTGATATTTAATATTTAACGAAAATCAGTTATCACATGAAGATGTATTTGTTTCCTTGAAATTGACATCCCAAAAACCTTAAAGTAGTTAATCAAATTGAGTTATATTTCATTCTAATTTTATAAAATAATTTAGAATAAAGTAAGATTCCTTTTATTAACACTTACTTTCTGGAGTACTAATAAGTGGCTTAAACTTTCCTCTGTGTCTAGAACATTCATTTTTACGTTGTTCTTTTTCTTCCTCAGTTAAATCCAATTTTTCATAATACTAAAACAAAATTTTAAAAAATTAATGTACGCATTAATATTTTTATCTAAATAAATAGATTTTTCAAATATTACATTAGCACACTGCAGACAGCACCATCCTAACAACTTATCTCTATCAGCTTTCTTCCTAACAGGAGGTTCGATGTAAGCATAGCTCAAACTTTCCTTTACTTCATTAGATACTCTAAAACAGCAAGATTTTTAAAAATTATTTTTTATAAAACAATTTCCAAAAATTTAATTTAAAATTACTTACACATCAAAATTGTTGAGTAAAATTTTTTTGGATGGAGGTGCATTACATTTCATTTCTTTTTCCAAATCAACTATCTCAACTTCATGGTCGCTTTTATTTTGTACAGAATATTTTTCTTCAAACTTAATCTTTGATAAAATAGAATTTTGATTTTCGAGTGAGTGAAAACTTCCTTTTCTTTTATTATTATTAAAACCAGAAGTCGATGAGACAATTATTTTGTTCATTGAAATACTTTTTAAGATTGGTCTTTCAGTCATCAAATCCTTTTTTGATTGTTCATTTAATCTAGATGATATTTTTTGACTATCTGATTTCGTTAATTGAAAAAGTTTATTTCGTAATTTTGATTCAGTATTTACAATTGGACTTGTTTTTATCAAATCATCCTCTTTATCCAATACTTTGCTCTGATATTTTTCAATTTCTTGAGTTAGTTTGGAGTCAAGAGCTTGAATTTGTTGATAGTTTAGAGAAGGACCTGCAGAATTTGCTTCATGATCAAAAATCATTGAAGTTTTTTCACATATATTTTCATCAGCATGTTTTGTAACATCTGTTAGTGGCAAATTTTTTTTACCAAAAAATCCCAAAGTAGCCTGTTTCAATTTTTTTCCATCGTTTGTATAATCTGATTTACCACAGGAAATTTTTGATATACCTAACACTAAATTTTTGTTTTTTTCATTTTCAATATAAGAAGTTGAACTTACAGATCTATTGTTGACTACTTTCAGTACTTCCTTATTTGTTTCATCCTTTAATTCAGAGGATACTTCTGTCAACAAGCTTTGTTCATTTTCAGTAGAATTATTCTGATTCATATTATGGAGTAATTGATCTACATTTGCATCCAAATCATCAAAAAATGCATCTGAAATACTTTCACTGAAACTAATTTTACTATCCCAACTTGAATTTGATACAAAAGAAGAATTTTTTTTTGATCCAGTTTTTTTTTTCTTACTGAAAATAGGACTATTTTTTATTTTAACTGGTGTATTGGTTTTTGAAACAGGAGGTGTCACATCATCATTTTTGACATTTTCTTCTATATCAGAATTGAAATCTGTAGAACATATATCCATAACATCAAAATTATTTTCTTCATTCATTGGCTCAGCATCTTCATAAATTTTTTCTATATTTTGATCTCTTATAATTTGTTCATTATACTTGTCATTATTATTACCATTTACTTTTTCATTAGAACTTTGAATTTCAGTTGAAAGTAGCTTTTTATAGTCTGGTGCTCTGCAATTATCTTCTAAAGATGACTCATGCAACTTTTCCAAACTAAAAGTAGAATTGATTATTTTTATGGTCATTAAAATTATAATATATACTACTTAACAAAATTATCGCAACAAAAAATTTCATCGAAATTTTATCAATTTTCAAATGCTTGTCTTGGTCTATATTCATCTTATCGAAACGAACTTTTTTTAATTTCTTGAAAATTTTATCCTCTTAAAAAATCCATATATATTATGTACGGTTTCAAGTCAATATCGAGTTACCAGAAGTATTTGAGCGTAACACAAAAAATTACTGAAAGATATCGATCGTTTAAACGTGTTCATGGACTACAGTGTTTTGTTTATCAAAACCATTTAAAGTACGTAAAATCCCTCGTTTAGCTTAGATCGACGCGATTTTTGACACGTTTGAAAAATCGATATTTTTCAGTAATTTTTAGTGTTGCGCTCAAATACTACTGGTAACTATATATTTACTTTAACATAATATAAATTGATTTAAAGAGGACAAAATTTTCAAGAAATTAAAAAAAGTTCGTCTCGATAAGATGAATATAGACCAAGACAGAAGCATTTGAAAATTGACAAAATTTCGATGAAATTTTTTGTTGTGATAATTTTGTTAAGTACACTGAGAAAAAAAATTCATTGATTCAATAAAAATTTAATTAAATACAATCTATGAAATAATTTCATTGAAATAATCTTTTTTTCTTTAGTTTCATGAAATTTTGGTAAAAACAACTAAATATTTTGTTGGATGAAATAAAAAAAGATTATTTCAGTGAAATTATTTCATAGAATGTATTTAATTAAATTTTCATTGAATCAATGAATTTTTTTTCTCAGTGTAGTGTATATAAAAAAATTGATTTAAACTTACATTTTTTTTTCATTGCAAGCTTCATTTTCTTCAATGAGTTTCCTTAATTTTTCATTGATTATACGTAGCTCCAAATTATCTGTTAATATTTCTATAAAAATATAAATTACTTGATAAATAACGTTGTATGAATTATGTATCGCCGCTGCATAAAAAATGACGCTTGAAAATGCAGGCGAGACTAAAACTTTTTATTTTTGCCTTCAAAAAAAAAAAATCGTTATAATTGTTTTAGCAAAAAAATTACTATTCAAATTGTGCCAACAAAATCTATTGGCAATACTATATAAAAATATATAAATATAAATATAAAAGCGCAACAATAATTCAAGAATTATTGTTTTCGTTGTCAGAAATCTCGAGTTAATTTTATTCCAAGGAAAATTCGTTAGCAATCATAGATAAGTTACTCTACTTTTTTTGCCTAAATTAATTGTAGCGTTGATGTTTTTGTAGAGAGTGTTGATATGAATGATTATAACAATTACTGATTAGCATAAAAATTTACAAAAATTACTTTATGAAAGATATTTTATGATTGTACAAAAATTTATTCTTAATAGAATAATTCTTAATGTACTACATTATGTTTAAAACTAAAAAAAGTATACATGTATCAATTTAATGAAAAACAAAGAATTCACTCACTTTGATGTTCTTGATAAAGTTTTTGCAAAGAAGATAAAAAAGATGATAAGTAGTTTTTAGTTATTCCATATTGCTCCAAATATTTTTCTTTTAAATCTGATTTTAATTCTGATACGAATTTGAGGTTGGGTTGGAGCTCAAATTGAAGCGCATCCATTGTTCTTAAATCCTAATCGAACTTGTCACAGCATATTTTTACATGAAAGTTTATTCATAATTTATAAAAAATATTGGTAAAAAATAAAAGCTATTCATCATACAAAAAATTAATCTATCAAATAACACTGAGCTGTCAAAATATTTTGTTCACAATATAAATAGAATCATATTCAAAATTTATTTTTTTCTCCTCATTGCTCTCCTCTCCTCTAACGCTAGCACAGTGTCATGCAGATCTGCTTTTTGGCAAATTTATTAACAAATATACGCGCAATTCATTATCAGAATGAATAAGTTTATGCGCTGTTGCCGAAAAATTTAAACTTATCACGAAGACTGCCGAGTGTCGACTGTCCACTCACGTTGTGTAACATTGCAAACTATAGATATATACACTCATATTACAAGAACTCCGAACTATAAATTCATTTGATTGTCCCAATAATTTAGCGGTATTGTAAAAATACCCCTCGGGCTGCGCGCTCTGGCACAAACTGTTAATACTCTCGCGCTTTCTTAATCTGAAAATATGATTTATTTTCTTATAAATTAATTTATTTAAATTTATTTTTGTTTTATAAATGAAAATTGAAACATAATTTTTCCCTGTTATTATAAACATTTGTAATTATATTGTTGAGAAAGATTTTAATTAAAATTGATGTTAAAACGACTTGATAAAAAAGTTATAAAATCAAGATAAAAATTATACAGTTTTAAGAAACTATTGCGTTAAGACTTCTAAACATCATTGCAGTAAACTAAACAATTTTTTTTCTTTTTTCTTTGTTACCAATGAAAACAAAAAAGAATTAAATAGTTCAATGCTGAATGTAATCACAAGTTTTAATTTTAATCTTAGATTTAATTTTTAAAGGTTTTTCTTAAAAAAATTTGTTCATTTATTGTCAAGTATTTTATTAAGCAATATAGATATGTACATCACATAATGGAATTCATCCGAATACTTAAGGCTCAATAGTAATTTTTTAAAGCAATCTTTTTTATAGACGTGAAGATTGTAAGAAAAATTTACAGTATCTTTAAAAATTATAATTTAGCCCAATTGAAAAAGATTGATAAGTTCTGATAAATACATGATAACTTATTGATCTTTTTCTATTGAGAGGCTATGCTCTCATTAACACTGGAAAATTCAATATTTACATAGTTCATTTACTATATAATTTACATCAAAATGAAAAGTCCTTTGAGAAGATTCATATGTTAGTCTTAAAATTTTATTTTTTTGTTTTCCGTATTTTTCACAGACACACTATATTCAAAACAGTTAATGAATCACATATTCATAAATGTATGACTTGATATTTTTTAACTTTATTCATTTTCAATTCAATTCAAAATATGAAAAAATTGAGATTATTGACAACACATTGAAATTAAAATACATTAATAATTGATGATAATTATAATAAAAAAGAAAGTTTTTTATACAAGTGAAAATATTTTACAAACTAATGAATCTTATATTTATGTACATGTGCTTACACTATTTTGAATCCAAAATCATAACTCCCATAAAAATCTTAACATTGTGGGTAATTTGTTTTACAATCATGTACATCAAAATACATATCATCAGTAATTATAAATGGACTCATGTACAATAACCTGACAATTAAGATGTAAACACAGATTGCGAGGATGTAGAAGGTAAGAAAGCATTATTTGGTAAACTAGTAATCAGTTTACCTGTTGGCTTATTTGTTGTAATTGGTAAAGTATGTTGCTCTAAACCATAGCGAGACATCAATGCAGACAAAGCACTTCTTACACCAGCGGTAGCAAATTGTGACCACCTTCCTGAACTTACTGCATCATCACCTGCATAGACTGCATGAGCATCAAAACTATTTTTTTGACCAACATTGGAGGCTGCAATAAGTTGTTATATAGTGTTATATAACTATGTTGTGATTATAGATAAAAAAGGTTTTTCTTTCATACCCATTGATGGTGGATTCAAAATTGGTTGATGAGGGTTGAGCAATCCAGTTTGTCTTGAGCTTGCAATTAGACGTAATTCTGTTTGCAATTCAGCAAGTAGTTGCGCAGCTTTTGGATCAGTCTTTTTTCATTAAAATAATATATGAGATTTAATATCACAAAATCCATTAAAAATAGTTGATTTTTAAAAATTATTGTTCAAAATTACATTATTATAATTTAATAAAATATTTGAATGGTATTGTAAAGTTTTGTACCTCATTATCAATTTTAAGAGACATAAGGTCTTCCACACTTATAGGTTTTCCTTGGTTTAAAGAACTTGCCAAGATGCTTAAATTACGGGCTAAGCTATCTTCATTTGTAAACTCAGGAAAATGACTGCCATCCCTAGGATTGCTTCTAGTTTTCACAGGTGGAGGACTGTTGTAAGAATATGGAGAAGTTGCATATTGACCAGCTTGACCTAACATACTTTCACCAACTACTTGAGATTCCGAAATGTATCGCAAAGAATTATAGCCTGCTTCCATTTTTAGTCTTTTTGATGATCTGAAATTTATTGTTAGGAAAAATTAATATGGAAAATTTTTCAATACCTATCAATTCAAAATAATTCTTAAGTTAACTATACATTTAAAAATTCATTCATTTGTGAACATACGAGTTGAAAAATAAATTCATTACAATATTATCATAAATAACAAACAAAATTTCAAAAATGATTGATTTTGATACCCCTACAATATTAATGAGTCGTTTATAAAATTCTTCCTGCAATAATTATCTTAAAATGTAAAAATGTACACACAGGGAACCACAGAGACATACGATTATGCTCAATGTTTTGATTGTTAATATATGATACATGAATTTTAGAACAATGTTAATTTTTTTGATTAGTAGGAAATTTGATGTCTGGTTATTTCACTTAAAAGCATGAACACTAGAATATTTTTATTACCTACATACACTTTTATAAGTGTTAAAAAAAGTATTCCTTTATCACAACTGTCCATACAATTTATTTCCTGAAACATAATATTTAAGTTCTTTAATTTAAATAAAATTTTTTAGTTTTTCTTGGATCATTTAAATCACTCTTGTTGAATTTCACAAATATACATACATTATAATATAGCTCAGTCATTGCATGTGTAATCAATTATAATGCAACATTTACCGTTTGAAATTAATAAATATATATTAGTTTTATATTCAGCATTAATACACAACTAATCCATATTAGTATCTTCTAATCTCATAATCTATGCATTAGTTTAATATTTAAATATAAATTATAATAAATTTAAAAAATTTGAAAGTGAAATTGGTATACATTTATTCATATCTTGTGTAAGCAAATTTACATGGAAATTGAAAGCAATAGACTGTATAATTGACAAAATAATAGTATAATTGTGAAATTCAGTTCTATGATAAAGAAAATGATAGAATGAATTTTTCATTCTAAAAAAACTTATAAATTTAACAATTTTGTAAAGGATTTAAAAATTAAATGTTCTTTATAATAATCAAAAAGGTTCCCAGTGTGTTTTTTATATAAATAAAAAATAAGCAACTATGTTTTGGCGAGAAATCAGTAACTGGCTTCTAGTAAATGAATAATTGTAAAGTCAACGTTATTTTGAAAAGAGTTGACAGATATTTATACAAATTGTTATATATATATGCATAAAATATTTATATGTATGTATGTATATATAAACATTTGATTTAATTAATGTAAAAGTCAATAATATATCAATGATTTGAATAATTTATGCTAACGACTAAGGTATGATATAATTTTTAGATTTATTAATTTCTTTCTGAAATTAGAAATATCATTTATTTTACAAAATAATAAGTTGAAACAGCCAGTTATTAAAAAATAATTGAGCCACAACTCCATTAAAACACATAATCAATCGTATATTTCCGATTGAAACATATCATGCTTTACAGCATTCATAACCGTAGATCTTATGAAGCTTATTTGCTTCCCTCTTTAAATTAAGATTCTTTTTATATCCATGATGATGATTTTTTTATCCTCTCTCTTTATTTACACGTTTTTTCACTTAAAACAAGTGTTTTTTTCGCAAACTGTTGGCGACCTGTACATTCATAGTATTACATAGTTATTAAAAATATTTACGAGATTTTTTTCATTTTCCATAACTATGTACTGAAATTTTTCGAATTGGTCAACAAAGATATTAGTCTAAAAAGGATGAATAATAAATTGATTGAATATCCAGAATTACTAACACTTTATACGAATTTAATGTAACAAATTAAATTTTATCGTAATTTTTGATTCATAAAAATAGTGTAGATATAAATGTATCATATATGTACTCTAAACTTCGTAATTGTTGAAACTATTATCATGCACAGGAACAATGAGCAATTATTTTACATTTATAAACATTTATAAACTATAATAGATTCCATATTCTTATTTACAAGCACGCTTGAGCGTGAATGTAGTTTCTCTAATAGGACCCACTGGAATTATAACTGTAAGCAGCCATCTACTATTACTCACCCCCCAATATCAGTCAGGTCCTCAATGGCTTTTAGCATGCCACCTCTATTTGGTACTGACATCAGAGGCATTCTACCTTGTGAACTTTCTTGTTGTTCTCGCAATTGGCGTCTTCTTTTCTTACTCCATAGTTCATGGCAATCTTGATTTGTAGGTAATTTTGGTAAAGGCATTCTGTGAATAAAAATATATGGTTAAAATAAAAGTTAATAAAATTGTCTTCAAAGTCGAAGATATCTTTAGTTCACAATTTAATTAACAATGAAAGAGCTTACAATTCTGGTTGTACGTTTTTAAGCCATGGACTTTTTAAAGCATCAGCAGCCGTAATGCGTTTTTCTGGGTCAAGTTCTAACATTCTGTCCAAAAGATCTAAAGCTGTAGATGGCATAAACGAAAACTCGTCCCTGAGTCTTCTCCTATAAATTTTTTTTGGTTTTAAAGTATGCCACAAAGGTAATTTTATCACAGACGGCCATACTGCTGGTACAGGAGTGCCACATACTTTAGAAATAATATCTAACTGCATCATTTCTACATTAGCCTAAAATAAATTGTATGATAATTATTCAACAAAGGTCAACATAATTACCAAAAACTTAATAAATGAAATGAGGGGTTATAAAATTTGAGACAATTAAAAAACATTACCTGAAACAGTGGTTTTTTAAGAAATAATTCTCCTAATATGCATCCACAGCTCCAAACATCAATAGCTGGTCCATATCGTTCTTCCCCTAATAAAAGTTCTGGTGGTCTATACCACAAAGTAATAACTTTATTAGTGTATGGACGCTGTCTATCTTCAGCGTTATAAAGTCTAGCTAAACCAAAATCAGCTAATTTGACTTCACCCCTAAAATTATTTTGAAGATTATTAATACAATTTATTATATTGTATTAATAAAATTATTAATAAGAAATCAATTTTTCTCACTTGTTATTCATAAGAATATTTGAACATTTGATGTCACGATGCAAAAAATTCTTACTGTGACAATAATTAAGGCCATCTAATAATTGCTTCATAATGCTAGAGTTATTCATTTCATTAAAATCAACCATTCCTGATTCAAGAAGACCCATCAAATCGTGATCCATATATTCAAATACTAGGTAAAAAGAACCTTTGTCCTAAGAAATTTATCAAAAACATTATGAAGATCGAATAGATATTGCTTAAAGATGAATCATGTTATTTAGATTTACTAAAAATATTACAAATTTTACCTTTCGAAAATCAAGAGCATCTTGTTTATCAGTAACAATTTCTCGGAGATTGACAATATTCTTATGATTCAGCTGTCTTAATATTTTAATTTCTCTAACAGCAGTAATAGGAAACCCATCTTTTTCATTTTCAAGCCGTACTTTTTTGAGAGCAACGATAACTCCAGCTCTTTTGTCTTGAGCTTTATATACTTGACCATAAGTACCCTCACCAATTTGATCAATAACTTCAAAAACATCAACGCAACGTTCACCCCAATCTTTATTACCAGATATAGAAGTTACTTGACTGCTTCGAGAACTACGACGTTTCAAAATCTTTGGTCGTTTTAATTTTGGTTTTGGTACAGAACGTTCTGGTCTACTAAGAGGTGGCGTTGAAACATCATCTTCACCTGATTCTGGACTAACAGTAGCTGGACCTGTTCATAAAAAAAATACGGTTTCATAATTCAAATTTTATTAAATGTGTTAAAAATCACGAGTAATATGCATGAACTGACCAGGTGGCATAGGTAAATCTTTAATGCTTTTTCTGGCTTTTACACCAACCGCAGGTTTAGGAGTTACTAAAGTTGGTTTGTGAGAGGGTAAGTGTGGTTTTGGTGTAAGTGGAGCTATTTTTGGAGTTTTAGGTTTCAACACTGGTGTTGAAGATGTTGGGCTAGGTGAGCGACTTGGAGGAGAATCAATACTCTCAAGATCATTCTGATTAATTCCTGGTGGTAAAGGCAACTTTGAAAGGCTTTTTGTTTTGAAAACCATTTGAGGTTTGGGTGCATCTGACTTGATTGGTACGGTAACAAGATTGTTGGGTGTACTATATTTTGCAATTGCTGTCGAGAGTGCAAAAGATGGAGTAGATGAAGAGCCAGCAACCTGGGGTATGTTTTGGGAAAAATTAGAGGGGAAATTGGATTGTGGAGGTGCTGATATAGCTGTTGTAGGAGGTACGTGTACAGGCACTTGCGGATGATGAGTAACACGTGAAGGATGTTGAACTTGCGGTGACTGTTTACATGAATAATTCAGTTGTTGATGTTGAATCGGTTGCTGAGAAACGAGTGAGTGTACAGGCTGGTTCGTGTGACCAGATTGTTGACTAATAGGTGAATGTACAAATTGCGGTGGAAGAGATGTTGGTAGAGCTTGAGGTTTTGATGATATATTAGAGGACAGCTGGGATTGCGGTAAATACTGGGCTCGCGAAGGTGATGTCAGCTGTTGTACTTGAGCCTGCTGGATTGGTACCAAATTTTCTGAAGGTGAAGCGCGTTGTTGCTGTGTTTCAAATTTCGATGTAACTGAGTTCTTTTGAGGTGATTCATTTCGGGGCGAGTTTACTGGTATATTATGTTTAACTTCTAAATCCATTGGTGATGGTTCACGAATATTCGCAGACGCTGTTTTTAAATCTGTTGGTGATAGTCGATCAGTTTTTAAAGGCTCAGTTGATGAATTTACATGGGTAATTTGTGATGGAATTGGGGGAGAAATTTGCGAGGATGGAGGAGTATAAGCTGATTCTTGGGACTGATTAGGAATTGCCAACTGCTGTTGCAATTTTTGTTGTAACTGTTCCAACTGTTCTTGCTGTGGCATAGGTGGCACCAGCGATTGAGATACAGCTGCTTAAATTTAAGGAATTTCATAAAAATAATGAAGAAAAAAATCAGCTTCCATATGAAAACTGGTATACATTACCTGAAACTAATATCGCAGACGAGTTGCCAGCAATATCAATACCCAAAGCTGTTGGAGAACCGTAGACATTTACTCCTTGATTAAGTACAGTAGCAGTAATCAAAGAATCATTCTTTTGTTGCTGTAATGCTAATGCAGCCGGTCCTGTTGAAGGCAAAGGTGGTGTACTTGTTGCTGATCCTGTTCTTTCTTCTAAAGATTGTAAAGTTGTTACTCCTGTAGAAGTGAGACTTGTATTTCCAGATACAGTTGTAGCTGTGGTTGAAACGATGTTAGCAGAATAATTTAATGTATTGGCTAACAAATTTGGAGCCACAGATGAGGTAGGTACCCCTGGTATAGGTATTTGTAACAATATTTGGTTCTGCATCGGCGGTTCAGTCTGTTAAATAATTATCAAAACTTAGAAAATCAAAAAAAATTCTAATTGCTTATTAAATACCAATCCTTACCATTGGTGTTCCCATTGCAGGCACAGGAATATCAGTAACGTCGAGGGTCAAATCAACGTTTGTACAAGGAGTCGTACCAGATGTGCTTGACTTGTCTCCCCCTTTATCAGTTGTCGTTGAAGAATTGCTATTTTCTTTTTCATCAGAACCATCAATAATTTGCACTTCGTCTTGATTAGCCTTTTCTTTGGCAGCTTGGAACTTTTTCAAAGCTAATTCGCGCATATTTCGATCTTTAACCAACTCGGCGAACAAACTCGTTTCGCTGATTTTTGCTGCAACTTTAAGTTTGCGTTCTAAAATGCTATTAGGAGAGCGCCGAGTTGAACGATGTACAGGTGAAGGAATACGTGATGGCCTCGGACTCTTTGAGCGGTGTTTACGAATAATTTTGTGTGATTTTGGTGATTTCTTTGGAGAGCGACTGCGTCGACGGGAACGCGAACGAGATCTTGACGATTTACGCCGTCGATGTGGGCTACGTGATCGCGATCGAGATACGAGCCTAAAACGATGGAAACAAAAGATGAATTAATTTCATTCATAATTTAAAATTTAGTTAAGCTAAAAATAATGTAAAAACCTTGAAGTTCTTTTGTCTCTTCTGTCTTTTTCTTTAACTCTTCGTGACGAGTCATCTCTTCGGCGTCTTTTACTCGGAGGAGATCTAGGCATCAAATCTTCAACCCTCTTTCGATGTGGACTGTGACTATAATCTCGTCTTGATCGCGAAGGACTCTGACTGTGTCTGGAGCTCATTCGGTGAACAGAACTTGATTGATGAGTCGAAGGACTATAATCTCTTCGCCTTGTCGGACTATGTTCTCTTCTTCCCCTGTTAGGAGGGCTTGGACTATGTGGTCTCCTGCTTCTATGATTTGGGCTAGTGTGCTTATACCTCGAATCTGGACTATGATGCTTTGATTTACCCGAATGATGATGGTGACCATCCGGCGTGTGAGCTCTTGGTGGTTGCAATGGAGTGTGGGGGGATTCAGCAAGACGGTGTGGAGGAGTCAAGTGTCGAGCTGGTGGTGGCGGTGATTCCAAATCCATATCACTCGGTGATCTACCATGATGGCGTTGGTCTGGTGGTGTAGCTGGCGAAATTGGAGAAGTACTATCTTTGAGAGCCATTATTGGCGAAGTAGCTTCGGACTGCCTCATACGTAGTTCGACTAGAGCCCGAGAATGTATCAGCATTTCGGGCATTGCGCTCGGACTAAGGCTTCTTGAAGACTTTTTTGATTTTCTTTTTTTCTTCTTACCCACCGCTGAGCCAGGACTGCCTTTGACCTTTTTTTTGTCACGCTTGTGTTTTTTTTCCTTTCTCCTACGACTACCCGCAACTTCACCAAAGTGCTCAACCATGTCGTCGGTTACTTCAACACTGGACGAGTAATTGTGCAATTTTTTTGAATGATGCCCCGACGGCGGCGTTGGGGTCAAACTTATTGGCGAAGCATCTCGAAGCGACGAAGCAGCATGACCTGGTCCTGTCTCGTAATACCGAGTGTGCTGCAAAAGAGGATCAGGGGCTTCACCGTCAGTGTAACTGTTGCCGCCGCGACTATCCTCCGATTGTATCTCTCCGGCCTCAGGCTCGGACAGATCTTCGCTACTAACGTCTGAGTACTCAACCAAAGGTTTCGGCTTGTCATCCGCTCGCGAACGTTTCTTCTTTTTTTTCCCTGAACTTCGGCGAAATTTTTCGTGCTTACGATGACGTTTGTTCAGTGAGCCACCAAGACCACCACCGCCTCCACTGCTATTTTCTGAATTGAGCCCCGTGGCCGCGGCTGCTGCAGCTACTGCCGCGGCCGTGAGAGCGTTGTATATTCGCGGAATACTGCCGCTGGTACTCGCAGAATCCTTCGTTAAGCTCACGCGCCTTGGGTGCGTGATGCTAACGTTTCTGCTCCACTGACCGTTGCTGTTAATGGTGCTCTTTTCTGTTACGCCTTCAGGGTTCTGTGCACCACTTGTCATATCACCACCTAAAAACATAGAAAAAATATCAATGATTGTCTAAGTATCTTTTAAATTTATTTTTTTTCTTTTTAAATTATTAACTATTTGAAATTTTAATTTTATCATGAATATAAAATATAATGGCAATAGTAGGCAACAAATTCAAACATTAATATATCTCAATAGTATTGCGGAGCCAGCCTAAAAATCAAATTTTCTGAATATTTTTTTAATGACTATGGTACCACTAAGAACATCAAAATAAAGTTCACAAATAAAGCCTTTTGGAAAAATATTTACTAAGAGTTTCATAAACAAGATTGAAATTTTGGGCTAATTTTGTGATCCTTTTAATTGCAAGTACATCATCTTCGTGCATTATAAAGTAAATTTATCAAGATATTTGAATCACAGTGGATGTCATACAAGTCGTAGATCATAATTTGATATTTTCAAAAACATTCTTAAAAAGCTGTGCATAAATGTAAAATAATAAAATGCAAAAGAAAAGTTATTCTTGTAACACCTGTATTTAATCTCAATAATCACCTCAATATTCTTATTAATAATTTTACTATTATTGATTTTGATTTGAAATATGATTTATACTTATAGTTTGATAGTTTGATAATTTGATACCTCAAAGAAATGATAAGGATTCCAATAAATATATGTCTTCAAGTTTGAAAAATAGATAAGTAAATTGTTTAAATTAACTTAATCCAATACATAAATTAGAACTTTATAATAAGTAAGCAATATTGTTGAACACATATCACTACACACTATACCAGAAATTAACTTGATCAGGTTAATGGTTTTCATTTATGTTAGTCACATTTAAACTTTAATGAAAAAATAAAAAATTGTATGTAAGTAGATATCAAAAATATACCTTTAACTCATAGTTTACTTGTTTAATCACATTTAATCACGATAATTTTAACTATTCACAACTTTAACTCCAAAGCCTGTTTTTTGGTGCATGAAATATGCAGGCAGAATGCGAGAATCTTGGTTATGCACGTTCGCACACAACTAATGCTTTAGAAGTTTGCAAGGCGACCCTACACACGAAGTTAAATGACAGTGCTCCAGGTATCATTACAGGCAAAGTGAACGACTTTACAGCGCAGAATAATGACAAAAATAAGCTTTAATACTGCACTGTGTCAAAAAGAACACGAAACACAGTAGGTCGAAAAAACCATCGGAATGATCACTAGTCGAATAGAAACACAATCGACGTAAGTCAGAGTAGTAACGGCAGCAGTAGAATAGCGAATTGGTAACACGAAGATGTAGCGTTTTATCGCGTGGCGCCCCTTGCTTCCTTCGGTCTGTTGATCATGTTCCATTACATTCGTGAGTGGCGGTGCATATATACCGAGTCATATACTCGTGTCGTCATTCGTCAGCAGCACAATGTGGCACAGCTCATGCAGAGCCGCCATTTGCGCTTCTTACACATAAATCACACATATTTCACTAGACTAAAAATGCTTTTCACAGTCACTTTAAACAAATTTTTTCGGAGTCTTGGGAAAGCAAGACCAAGCAGTATTTCACTAGGACACAAGCACAAAAGCAAAAAAGCAACGAGACAGTAAGAGACGGGATGCAGGCAAATAAGAACGTAGGAATATTTATAAAAACAAAATTCAACACTTACGATGAGTACCTTGGACGAGAGGTAAGGATGGAGGCGGTACTGATAACGAGATCTTCTCAACGTCAAAGTCCGCATCGAAAATGTTGACACGCTGGAGGCACGTCGGTTTTTTCGTTGAGTTGTTGATTTCTTGAAAAATTGACCTTGGTTGACTGCTTCTATATACGGCGTATCAATGAGCTCTAATTTCTTTTTGTTCAATATGCTGCGGACATCGCAGGGCACAGGAATCAAGATTCCGGCCGTCGCTGATTCTAAACCTAACTTCAATGAAAACCGATGCTCTAGCTCCAAATGCAAATACTCAATGTGACTTGAGCTACTTGAAGTCGAAAAATAATCAGAGAAGTTATGATTCCAGCGACACGCGAACAGCCATGTTACTATTACGTTGCAAGGCTTTCATTCATTTATGCTTTTTATCATTAAAAATTATTTTTAATCCGCTCGTCTGTCAATCCTCTATGGAATATTTTTCCCAAATATGTGTGCATCTAATGTAAGAATTTGACTCGAGCAACAATGTCGATGTTTTTTATTAATACTGATGCAAAAGATATGTTTAAGAGCGAGACTCGGATGATATAGAGGTAGCTCAGCGATGGACGGCCATTGAGCTATTGAGCTTGTTAGCCGAGCTATATCGCTACGAGAGCAGGTTAGGTACGTTCAGCATGCGCGAGAGCCGCGAGTGGCTGTCGAGTTATTCGGACGAGGCAACTTGACAAGTGCTGGCGCTCGCGGCCAGTGGAGCAAACAACTCACCTAACTTTTTCATTGTCTATCGTGTAGAACGCCCATAGCTGAATGAAAAAAGTCGCCAGTAATTGTTGACCGCGTATTAATAAATTTACCATTTACGCATGTCATATATTTACTTACAATATGCAATCGTGTCTTTATTGGATCGTTCAATGTACAATACACACTTAATAACAGTTGGTCATCATTAATAACTAAAATAAAGATCTTACGGAATAAATTATAGTGTATCTCATGTATTTATCAATTTTATTTAATTTCTAATACTTCATGCCATAAGTACGTTCCCCGATGATATATTATACTATTCATAGTTTAGAAATATAATCAAAGAACCCGGCAATGAATATTCTACAATTGTAAGTTCTATTGCATCAATAATTGGCTTCTTTATAATTCAAATTTGAATCATAAAGAAAAATTATGAACAATTTTTTTCAATACTTCCTAATCATTTTTTCATTTATTTGATAATGACCTCTATAGTAAGAAAAATATTTACTCAGATCCTCGCAGATATGAATGACAACTATTGAAATACATACGAAATTCATAGTACGCAATAATTCTGACGGCTAGAACAGAGTAGTGTTCGGCGATACTATTCGATATAATAGTATTATGAAGGCTCGATACTTTTTTTAGCCAAACATTGCTTGATACTTTTTTTAGCCTTTAGTCTCGATTTATCGAATACCGCAATTTTTTTTCAACAAGTATCGAGGAAATTTTTATTTTGCGTTGCGCTTACGCAAAGCTTGTCCAATTCTATAAATTGATGAAGATCCCATAAAATTGTGGGAAAAAAAGAGAGAAGCTTTTCCAAATCTAGCCCCTTTGGCCGTCAAATATGTTGCTGGGTTAGCAAATCGGTCTCATCAGAACGTTTATTTTCTCAAGCAGGATTGCAAAAAAGTAAAATTCGAAATCGCTGGAATCCAGAAACTTTGAACATGATCGTTTTTTTACATTCCTGTGAGTTGGAAGATTGGGTGACATTTTAACTCGGTAAAAAAACCTTTTTTCCTATCTAAATAAATGATTTATGTTGTTTAATTTAAATATTTCATACATTTATTTAATTTTTTCTACATTAAATGTAAATGCATACATTAAAATAAATGTAAAAAATTGGAAATGTTCAATTTACTTTTTAATAAAGTATTCAATAAAGCACTTTTAAAAAATGATTAATAAAAATTGATAAATTATTTAATAAAGCATATCATTTCACCTAAAATTTTATGGAGTGATAAAAAAAAATTATTTAAAAAAAATATTCGATTAATCGATACCACACGATACTTTTGAAAAATAATTGATTATTCGATGTCGATGTTTTTGAATTACCGATTATTCGATACTCATCGATATCGATACTTTTTTTAGTATCGCCGAACACTAGAACAGAGTGATGGAAGTTCAGAACGTGTACATATGAGCATAGGAAATTCCGGCGTTCCACCCGACAGAATTGAAGGCCACTATGTGTTTATCAAATGGCGAGCATGAATCACTTTCGATTTAATGTAGTTTGAATGGCTACCAATCCCCAATAGGGTACTTCATATGTAAACAATATTTGAACTCATATGTGAACAATTTTGTTGTAATATTTTTCTAATCTTATGATTTAATTCAATTTAAATAGTAATAATAATAATGGCTTTAAATTATAAATAATTTTAAAAATGATAAAAAATTTAGGAATATGCAAAACGAAATAAAATATAACTACTGAAATACATTGATTATTATTTATAAAAAATATTTACGAGCTGCTATTTTATGAATGATTTGAATTACCGTCATTACGCTTGCGTCATGTGTCATGTCACAACGTATAGTTCAGTTCAGCCGTTCAACGTAACGTTTCAACCCTTCATATCTTTCGAAAATGCTCGGCGACCCCCATTGATAATTATATCATTGGGGAGCTTATAAAATTTACTTTCAATGATATAAATTTCAATAAGATGGTAAATGTTTGAAGCTTATGGTGGACGAAAGACTGCAATTCCTCATAAGAGCCCATGTTAAATGTGTTAAGGTGGTTCTTTCAGTTTAAGTTTTTCTATAGTGAACTCTTGCCTAGAGCTGTATATTTTGTATGCGCAGTAAGTACTGCGCAGCCTGACATCAGCTGATTTATAGCAAAAACATCGTTTTTTTCACTTTTACGTGAAAAATCTTGATTTTTTGCAGCGTAAGCCCTGTTTTACGATACACAGGCTGGAAGATTAGAGTTTTTTCTATAAAACCTATACACTCCGATACCCGAACAAATTAATTTTTGATTAGAAATACCATATGGATGGTGGCCGTTCTATGCTTCCCATGTTAAAATAGCATACTTTGAGATAAAATATCTCGAAATTTTGCAGCGTAAGCCCCATAAATAATTATACCATTGAATTCAGCGTGATTTAATCTATAAGATAGGATAGGTCTCATGTCTCAACAAATATTGAAAGAACCACCTTAAACTTTGAATGTGATTATCTCTCGCATTTGTTCGGCAACCCATACTTTTTTTTTACCAATGAATTTGTTACCACAATAACTAACATGTGTTGAAATTTCACGAGGATGGTAAATGAATTACGTTTTCGATCGAGCCTCCTTAAAAAGAGAAAAAGAAAGGAATCTCATTTTTTTTAAAAACTTGTAATTTTCGAGGATAAATAGTTAAATTAAACATTTCAAATACATAATTTGAATGAGCATCCTTAAAAACATAATATATATTGCATATGCAATAATTTTTATATTTTTTTTGTTTCAATTCCATAAAAAAACAAAAGTTCAGAAAACGTAAATATATAGCAAATTGTTTCTATCATTAAATAAGTTGAGAAAATCCGAGCGAAAATCAACGATTTGCGTTTATAGCTATATACTAACTCGATAAAACTTAATCTTGTTAACATTTACGAATATTGAAAACTTTTTAATCTCTTCAATCTGGAAAAGAATCAGTTTTGATAAGTTTACCAACATTTAAAATTCTAATGATAGTAATATTTTTCAATTGAGAAAAGAACAAGTTGTAAAAAAAACAGGTGTAAAAAAAATATCAATAAAATTAGCAGTTTGAATTGTATTTTGAAAAATGCAACTGACACTGACGGTTACACGGGCGTCGAGAACAGTCTTATTGACTTTTTAAATATCTTTTTAAATTTTTTGATGGTCGGACCACTTGTGGCTTGCATGCTACTTTTTCGAGTAATTGACCTTTTTCGACCAGTAAATAAACCTCTTTTGAACATAAAATAATTAATACTTGTTCCATGTTACGTACAGCAATAGGGCATTTTCAGATTGTCACGAAATGATCTCTTAATTGATTTGCCTGGAGGAATTATAAAGAAACAAATCAGTAAAGTGACCATTTCGTGACAATCTGGAAACGCCTTAATCGCTAATCGCTATAAAACAGTTAAAAAACTTATATACATACAAAATGGTCATTAATTAGGTGTCGGTCAGTTACTGCATGCAAAATGCGTCTATTATTTATAGTAAGTAGTACAAAGTAGGCTCGAGCGTAATTCAAACTTCGACGCTTGGCTCGCTCGACCGTCGGCAACGGGCGAATTGACGCGTCAGAGCAACTGCGCAGGCTCGAGAAAGTATACTCGTGCTGCGTGCAGTGTGCACGAGTCTACATGTAGACGTGCTCTTCCCAACGCTGCTACTCGAATCTCGTAGTCGAGGTCAGTATCTTACTAGCAGTCATACTAGTAAGAACTATCACCAACTCTAGAACGAAAGCAGTAAATAAGTTTGAGTAGATTCGGTGAACTAAACAGCGAGTCGTTAATTCGTCGGTGACTATATTGTTCATTTCATATAGGTCATTTTGTGATAAATACGGAAGCTGTCTCTAACCATCTTGACTTTATTATTTGTTGCAACTTTGTTATCGTGATTATTGTGATACTTTACTGTTGTCTTAAGTGAGCAACATAACCTATTGAATACAGTGATTTCTCGTGCTCTCAAACGTACATAGATGCATATTCGAAAGTTTAATTTCAAATAAACTAGCAAACTCGTTGATTAGTTATTATTTTTAACGTTTTTGTACGTATTTGTGCAATAAGAAATATTGTTTGGTGATTTTTGATTGATATAAACATACTCTGGGCTTGAAACATAAATCATTCGAGATCTACTTCAGATTCTTTTTTCAATTTTAACAAATCTAAAACAAAAATGGGTGAACCAATGGATTTTGATGAAATGGATAGCCTCAATGACTTTGATAATCTCCTCGAAGACGGCGAATGCGAGGAGTCGCACCGCGTTAGTCGAACAAAGATACCAAATATCGTAGTAAGTTTTTGTTTCCTTTTGAATTATTTTTTCAATATTTAAAAAAAAAAAGTTAGGTTATGTTTCATTCTAAAATTTTCATATTTTTATAGGAATCTAAAATTGAGCATGTGGACACAAAAAAGTCAAATATGTTTGTAACTGGTGTAGATATTTTCAGCAAAGAAGCCAAATTTAAAGCAGACAAACGAGCTAAACGATTTGGTATTTCACAAGGGACTGAAAAAAGTATTTCAAATGATGCTGAAAATTTATATGTCAGGTTAGTTTGTGTTTGTAAAACATTTTAATACATTTCTATGCTTCTTAAGTTTTATGAAATAATATCTCATATCTTCTATATATTTTTAGTTTTGGAATCGACAAACACAGTGAGAGTGCCAAGAACTTTCAACTAAATGCTTTACATATGCGAGGCATTGAAAATATGACAACCAAAGATATTTTCAAGTACTTTGAAGATTATGCACCTGCTTCTGTTGAAAGAATAAGTAAAATATCATGTAATGTTATTTGGTTAGACGATATGTCTGCAGCTCGAGCTTTATTAGGACTCTCAAAAAAGATAGAAGGAATAAAAAACGAGTATCATAAAGGATTATCTGATGCAGATTCTGAAGAAGATCCAGATGAACTTATTGTCAATGGAAAACTTAAAAGAGATGATAATGTAGTGCATATCAAAGATATTCGTTGCCCATTACCCAATGGTATTTGGAGAAAAGGGCAGAATTACATGGAGTCCAGAAATATATTTTTACGCTTTGCAACACTTTCAGATAAGCAACTAATTCATGCTAAGCAAATGGCTGGGTATAAAAGCCAGTATGAAAGACAAGATAAAGGAATTGTGTCATCATCTAGAAAACGCCGTCTAAGGGAGGAAAGAGAGAATATTCAAACTGCTAGTGTACCATCAACCGAGGATTCTCCCAAAATGGAAATCTCACAAACTTCAATTCCTAAAAATGGAGCTGCCACTAAAAATCCATGGGGTACACTTTCAGAAAATTGGGGGGTAACCGATTTCGTTGAGGATGACTATTTGCCAAAGTCGTTTCCTGAAACTAATGTAAGAGAGAGACTCGGTATTAAAAGAAAAAGGGGTTACAATGATGGATATAATCCTAATGTGATTATTCTATCTGATGATGAAGAATACCAAGAGGATGAGTATGATAACTCAAATAATGAAAATGGTGATGATGAGTATTGTAATAGATATAAAAGTAGCTACGATGATAGGTACGCAATATCGCCTTCAATTACAAAACCTTACATCAAATTTAATGAAACAAGTCAATCAGATGGTTCAGTAAGTGATGAAGAAGATTGGCATGTCAGAAATAAATTCCCTAGAATGCGAATGCATGCTGATGATGAAGAAAAAAAAGTTCACATGAGGATAGGGCAAAAAAGAAATCACAGAACATCATATGTTAGTGAGATTATATCACCAATATCACCAAATAAAGATCTTAGGAAAAAATTGATAGCCAAGCGTAAGCAACCACTTACACAACAAGAACCAATTCAAGTGATTGTTGCAAACCCAATTGCTATAAAGAGTAATTTTAATAATGTTATTTTAACCGAGGATGAAGAGGATGACGATGAAATAGAAAGAAATCCAATCATTGAAGAAGTTGAAGAAGATGGAGAGATCATTGATGATTCTGATGAAGACACTACTGAAGAATATGATGATAATGATGATGAAATAAAAATAGAAACAGAAAAAAATATATCAGAAGATGAAGCAACATATTCCGATTCAGATTCGAATAGTTATTCACATTCTAGTGAATCTTGTATAGAAAAAGAAGTACAAGGTTCAAAAGGAAGTGTTATTAAAAAAATATCACAAAAGCCAAGATTACAATCTACAGTATCATCAGTTTTAAATAGACTAAGTCCTCCTGAAAGTAGTTACAAAAGTTATAAGAAATCAAGAAATCCTATTCATCAAAAGAAAAATTATCAAAGAGAAAAGAGAAAAGGTAGTCCAAAATATATATCTACATCTCAAGATTTGCGACACCGATTGCCAAAAACTGATTTGAGATTACGTATTGGAGTCAACAACAAAAGAAATCGATCACCATTAAGGATAGAGTTGAGGAACGACAAGTATTCAGCGCGCCATCGCGATTCGAATTAAATTAAAAATTGAACAAATTCAACAAATAAATAAGTTCATACATAAGTTTCATAAGTAACCAATTTCAAAAACTTAAGGCTGTATCTATTTGTTAAGTTTATTTAGGGCTGCTTTTAGTCACTGCGACAGTTACAAAAAAATAATTGACAAAATTTCATAAATAAGTTTTTTTAAATATTTATGTTAGTGCATAGTGCATACAGATATTTACTTATCAATTGTTAAGTATAAAGTGTATGAAAAATAAAACTTTGGATAACATAATTTGATCATGCCTTATGTCTTATGTTTCATTCAGGTTTAAGAATGCATAAAAATTGTGAATGTTTTTACACTATTACTTTATTGAATTAAATTTTAACTATCGAAAGATTTTTTAGGAATTCTTTATTTTTTAAACATTATCTTCTAAAAACATTTTCATGTTACCGCAAATATTTATAGCGTCAAATTGAGTTGCAGTGTACGTTTTTGTAAATACATAGAAATAGAAATATTTATGTAAAAATAGTAATTAAGAATGGCATCCTGTAAATTTGAATGATATTAAAAAGTATTTGTACTTTATTATGTATACTAATTTATATTAGTACATAGCTGAAATGAAAAAATAAGATTTTAAGTATACATTTTCAGATTTTACAATTGTTTTTTTTCATGAATCCTCTCTTTTGTATTTCATGTGGTAAGGGTGTGGATTATTAATCATAACTATTCATCAGTAATAACAATTTCAAAATATTGGCAGCTTGATTTCAAGCCTATATAAAATTCTACCAACATGGAACAGTGTACAGGCATTACAATTTCTAAATTATTTTTCATTTAGAATTTCTGAGTAATAATTTGAATTCATATTACTTAACATTTTCTTTGTACATCAAGAAGTACACACATTTTTAGATTCAATCTTGAGTAATGAAGTTTATTGACAATTATATTTTAATTTTACTATCTATTAAATGGTTAAGTCAAGTTGAATGATAGGAACACAAATAATCAATTCACATTCATCAAACATCAATTGATTAGTAAATCATAGATACAATTTATGCATTAAATACTAGGCAAATTTTTATGTGTGCATTTTAACTTTTTATAAATGAACTTATTAGCTATAAAATGATTTGCTTGTCATAAACCAATTGTTAATTATAATCTGAACTTGAGTCATTGCATAACATCATACATTATAGTACTGAAAAAATTTTAACCATTCAGAAGGTAAAAATCGATCAAGTCTTAATAAAACTCGATAAGATGATTCTATTTTCCTAATTTTGCATGAACTTAATTTTGGATATATTTTCTTTTTTCCTTGTACATTTCAGTGTATACTAAAAATTGGAAGGCAATGATGTTGCATTTGTATTTGTTATATTCATCATTTATATACTCATTTTACTATAATTCAATTTTCAGTAGCATTATAATAACACATTAATCACACATTTATGATTTAAGTTTATCATTAAGCATGAACTTCTTATGATTATTTTTTATACTTGATTGAATTTAGCAAAAGATTTAATAGTCTAAATTAGGCCTGACTCTAAGTTAGAAAATTGCATTTAAATTCTCATTTATCAATATTTTGATAGACTTTAAATTTAAGTATATTAAATCAGATAGATTAAAAAATTTCAAGCATAGGTTGTTTGTAGAAATTTATTACATTTTAAAAATAACAATTTATTTGAGAGTATTTTTTTTCTTTTTTTTATAAGATTTTCCAATTTTATTGATGGCTTATACAAAAAGCATTATTTTATTAGTGTCGCCAATGTTGATTTGAATTCTTGACCTACTGAAAAATGATACTTTCTGAAACAATTTGAGTTTTTACAATAATCCAATATACATTTCCCTGAACATGCAGATGAGTACAAGTGTTCTTTTGTTGTGCCAACTATTAATTTCTTTTCATTAATGTAGATATTTAATATTGTATTCCATAATCGTTACGAACAGTAAGATAAAATCGGATTCTGTTAAGGATTCAATGTCAGAGATACAATGAAAGTTAAATTCGTTGCTGAACTTTCTCCATCACTATTGCTTTATGTCAATAATATGGCGATGACTCTTATAGGCTTTCAGTGGCAAATTAAAGCTCAAAATGAGATATAATATTTTTTTAAATTTTAAAATAAGAAACTTATAGATTTATTAAAGGTGCATGAGAAATACATACATTTTTAAGGCAATTAAAATGATTTTGCTTCTTATTATAACAGTTTTTTTGTAAATTATATGAAAATATTAAAAAAAATCAAATTCTCTAATTGATGATGTACTACAATTCTGATTGTCAACTATTTCAAGAGATTTCAAAAAATTTCATTCAAGATTTATTTACTTCAAAATAGTATCATGTTAGTTTGAGAAAATATTATTATAGTAACAACACACAAAATACTTTATACAGTGTGCAATTAAAACAGTTGATAAATCTGTACACAATATTAGTTTTTATGAGATATTTTTTACTTTAACATTAATATCAATGTATGCCATTCAGAGTAAATGTTTAAAACATTTTTACACTCTAAATATAATTAATTATTTATTGTATGATACACTAAGTGCATTAGATGCACAATGATGGCAGTATTGGGCGATGATGAAAATTAGTAAATTTTAAATATAAAAAAAGTAAATTATGATCATTGCATGAAAAATAATTGTATGAATTTAGTAAATATTTAACTTTGCCATTGAAAGTCTACATTGAAATGAATTGACTTTTTTAATAATTATAATTAAAGCAATGCTTCAAAATTGTATTTATTACAACATTTTAGATATATACTATAAATATTTGATGAAAACGATCTCTAATTTTACAATCCTATTTTTTAAATCTTTTACGGATATTTCAACACTGAAGTTTTCAAGACTCATAATTTTATCCAAAAATTTTTCCACAACATACATAAGAACTTGTCACACTTGAATTATTACTTTTCATATAAATACTTGCATTATAGAAGTACTTGTTTATAAATCTCCACGAGTACACAGATTTACTTGAGAACATGGTATTCTACTAAAAAAATAATGTTATATATGTATATATAAATTGACATTCTATCTTACTTTGGCATTTAAAATGTATTTCAATATACAGAAAATAGACTTTTAAAACACCATGACTTGGTAAAAAGTATTATTGAAGAAATATGCTTTTAAAATCAAGTTTTGAGATCATGATTTTTTTTATTTTCATTATCATTCAGAAATCATGACCTTAAACTCAAGACAGGTAAGTTTCATAAAATGATCATTTTTGAAAAATTTCATTTATGAAAAGATACAATACAAATTGTACTGTTTTTCAGTATTTAAATCACAGACATCATACGACTGCAGTGAAATAAACTTTTAAAAAGTACTACAAAATTATTACAAAGTCATAGAACCGATTGTATTCAATTGTATACAAATTAAAATATGCACTCTTTGAATTGATAACATCACTGGTTTGTTAGACTTAAATAATCCACAAATGAATAAATTGCATTTATTGATTGCACTTTTGATGCTTCTTGCAAAAGCGACTTTAATTTTTTTTATATTTATAGCTGGTAGAGAAATATTATGGATACACTGTAATTTTCATGATCTTGCTTTTGTATCAACTCTTTCAGTCGTCCTGAATTAATGAAGGAAACTTGGATAAACACAATAATTGATCAAAAACATAATTTTGTAACATTTACTTATTATATCGTATTTTCCATGTGATTTTGTTGAAATAGCAAAGTCTCTTCAAATATTAACTGCCTCAGTGATTCCTTTGGAAGGTAATCCAGCTCCATCTCAAATCTGAATGGTTCTTCTGCTACAGGCTATGGAAACAATAATGTTATTGATATTCTAGAATATTGTAAAGTGTAATAGAATAAATTTTGGCACATACCTCGTCAGCTGGATCATAATACTGTTCCAAATAAGGATGTGCTAATGCTTCTTCAACTGTTATACGCTTGTTAGGATTAAAGGTTAACATTTTATCTAACAGGTCAAGTGCTTTAGGATCTGCGTCTGGAAATAAACTTGTCCATGGAAGCTTTGGTTTGTAGGGTAGCGATTGTAAATAATTACGAGCTTTTTTATTTATTATGTAATCAAGATCCTCAGGTGAAGGGGAACCAAGAACTCCAAGAATATGATTAAGTTGATCCAAATAATGTTTTCCAGGAAAAATAGCTCTTCTGGATAACATTTCTGCAAGAATGCAGCCTACTGACCATATATCTATAGATTTAGTATAACCCTGAAAAATATTGGAATGATAGGTTTTTGCAGTACAATCTCATGATTATAAATTGTTTTAGACATTTACTTTAGAATTCAACATAATTTCAGGTGCTCTATACCATCTTGTAGCTACATATTCAGTAAGGAAACCAGCATGATTGTGGGTTGGATCAGCAACCCTGGCCAAACCAAAATCACAAATTTTAAGGTCACATGTGGTATTCAAAAGCAAATTACTAGGTTTCAGGTCTCTGTGTAATACATTTGCAGAATGAATGTATTTTAATCCTCGTAAAATTTGATACAAGAAGTAGCAAATGTGATCATTACTGATGGCCTGTCAAATTAAATATTACTTAACACAATTTTAAGACAAAAAAGTATATTAATTAGTTTTTCTTACTTGTGTTTTGAGCAATTTGTACAGATCCGTTTCCATCAAACATTGAACAATATATACATCTTTCATTTGATCTATACTTGGAGCTCTTAAAATATCTCTTATATCTATTATCTGTAAAAGTATTAATGTATTTTACAACTTCAAGTTAAAAAAAAAAAAAAAAAATTATAGAAGCTTCAACTCACATTTTCGTGTTTAAACCTGGTGAGAATTTTAATTTCCCTCAGTGTCCTTTGGCTATAAGTTTGATGCTCAAATGGTGAAATTTTTTTGATTGCTACTTTAGTATGTGTTACATTGTCATAAGCTGAGCTAAAAAACAGATTAATTCATAATTGGTCAACATATTTAAGGAATGAAAAAAATATTATTTATAAAAAATGTTGGAAAAATTTAATGCAAAATCATGCAACACTTGATCAAATGCGAGAGAATTAATAAAAAAATAAGAATGATTATGTGATGACAAAGGATTAAAGAGCTGACTCAAAGTTTTAAATGAGATGCGTAGATGTATACATTAAGAGAAATCTCGCACCCCTTTCACGGTCACTCCCGCACAAACATATACAGCTCTTGTATGCAAAAAGTAGAGAGTGCGAGTGAGATGGGGCGAGCAGACTGGCGCGCACGAGAAAGACGTCATAGCACTAGCCGTCCTCGCAATACAGCAGTAGATATAGGTATATTATATTTACATATAGGTGTGCGCATATATATAGTCGATGCGAGCACTTGGATGAGACGCGTTCATGCTTGATTATATGTCTAGGTAGGACCAAACGTACGATTGCGACATGCAATGGATGAAAAGTGTAAATACCATTGACAGGATGCACGTCATAAACATACTTACACGACCATGCCATACGCCCCTTCGCCCATGTAGGCCAGATTCGTGTATCTGGGGCCAACCTCGAAAATCTGTCCGCGAACGATCTCGGCATTAGGTGGCGGTTGTTGTGGTTGAGCGGCTGCCGTGGCCACTGATGCCTGTGCCAATGGATTTGGCTGCTGCTGTTGCTGGACAGTCGCAGCGGCAGCTGCTCCTTCTTCGTTCATGGCATCCGCCATTTCCATGATTAAATTATCTGATAATTGAGGAATCGACAAGAGTACTAGACACGCGCAGACAAGTATCTAGGATCTCTGTACAAGTCGCAACGAAGACGGAGCAGAATCCGAGATGGGGTAAGAACAAATGTTGACGGGTGACTCGTGCAGTCAAGCGAACGAATTAGCGATCACTGCAGCAAAAACATCCGCGCGCAGACACAGTCACAGTCACGAGAGCTGCGAGCTTCTTCACCGTTGCCACCGCTGAATCGCGGCTGCTGATCGGACTGTTGAGCCTCCACTTGGCACCGTCAACCTTGTCTTACGCCTCGGTAGCTAGCAGGCAATAGCCCCCTGTGCAGCGTATGCGTGCGTGCGTGTGTGTGTGTGTGTGTGTGTATGTGCGAGCTGCAACGAGCGTTTTGAGTTGCAGAGGCTCGCAAGTCGCAAGTCTGCATAAGCGAGTGCAGTTACGGCGACGTCTCGATGTATACGTGTACGATGCACTGCAGTCCACTGAAGCCGTGTCTAACGGCGCACTAAATGTCTACTGTAGACCTATGTGTGTACATATATCTGTGTATACAATATGTACGGTACAGAACACTACAGTCGACGGCGGGATAGTCCGATGGTTGTGCAGAAGAAAAGAGAGAGACTGCGAAAGAGTCGTTATTCGTGTTGCTGGCGATTGCCTGAGAATATGTGTACGGATTGCGTGCACTCGCGAGGCCGACTGTTTAAACAAAAGATAAGCCAGCGAGGTGCAGCGTGTAACGTAGGCTGCGTATAACAATCGGTGATGATGATGCGGTATTCACTCAAACAATAACAATTGCGCGTATATCCCGAACTCGGCAAGTTGTATACGTTTATGATCGTATAGGCTATATTAAGCTTTCGCGTAAGTCGAATCTGCGCTTAACGCAGGCTAGCGAGATACTGATCGGAGCGCGATATCGCTTCCTTTTTTCATGCTCGCGCGTGAGACACGTCGTCAGGCGACCGTCGCGCGCGCGAGAGTGAGAGAGAGAGCGAGAGAAAGAGAGCAGACGAGAGGCGCCGCTCGGCCAACCCGCACGAGGGACGCATTAACGAGAAAGAACCTGCAGGGATACGTCCTTGCCGAGACGAGAAACGACCGTCACTTGGGTATTATGACTGTGTAGCTCAACAAATTATACGAATAAATGGTATATATACTCGAACGCCCGGCCAGATGAAAATACGCACTTACATGTTTAGCGATAATCGAGCCAGGTACGACTGCTCCTTTATGGCGCTCTGCATCCCCATTATTTTTTGAACATGATAAATATTCTACTATTTCTATCATCGTTACTGATCAGCACATTTAACCATTGGATAGATCTATTATCTTTACGATTGTTTAATTTATTTGTTAAGAATTTGATCGCGATACATTGCATAGAAAAACAATGCTCTGTAATGATAAAGTTCACCAGGACTTGGTCATTGTACTGTAGCTCTCCATGCACCTAAGGTAATCACACAAACTTTTTCAATAAACTTATTCGTAGCAAATCAGAGTTCGAGTGTAGTACGTCGTGCGCATTTATGCAATGATAACTTATAAGATAACGTTGATCAGTTTTGATCATCAATAACGCTACTTACGAATTTTATTCGTACCTGATGACTCGGAATCTTGTCCATAAAGTTAAAAATGAAATGATGTGAGTAAATTGCATTCGGCCAAAGTTTAAATTCCTAAACTGTTTTGCACATTGAAAAAAGATGGAAAGTTCATGGTCATGTTTTCTGCTTTACTCAACGTAGAAGAGAAAAATGGAGATTAACAGTGGTTGTATTGTTTTGTCAGTGGCGCTAGTCCGTCAGAGAATATTGTGGCTCGGACCGGCTCCCTCCGCGTTATATACGACTCTTCTGCCGGTCAATAGTTATACGGACGAACGGACGAGTCGTGCGTTTTTCTCACCGGCTTGACGTCACTCATTACGTTTGGCGCGTCAAAATAACGCGCGAGGCTAAATGTGCCGTTGTTAATAAGTAACCCAAGTAACCAAAGTATGAAGGGATATATCCGCAGAGCATAAGTATAAGAGCGTACAGGAAATATATTTTTCATCGCATCTCTTAGATTGTGGAGGGCGAGTTTCGCATCAGGATTAAATATCGAAGGCTCGAGTTGTGCGAATATGAGTCGACTGGCACTCGAGGGCTGACATTGAGAACAACGACGACCCTGATGGGATGCGGGTCGCGACCTTCACCGTCGATGCAAAAGCCTCCATCGGGGCTCTCCCTCCGCGACGTGCTGCACTGGTCTGGTCGAACTGACGGTCGGGCTGTACGCAACATACAGCGCAGCTCGCTATTGTGCGTCACATGCCGCAAGCTCTCTCAAGCTCGCGATGAAGAGCTTCTCTCGTTGTAACGGCACGGCCGAGTTATAGGAGCAGCTCCTGCTCACCCGCTCATCCCCTTTCCCCTCCTCCTCCTCCTCCTCCTCTCCCCTTTGCCGTACTGTTCGACTGCTCCAGTCGTCCTTGTACGCTCCGGCTGCAGGCGCTCGTGCACTGCAGCCGTTTTCTCGGCAGCTCATCCAGTAACCATAGCAAATCATTGCTGCACGTGTAAACGTGCACAAGAGCACTTACGCTCGTTATGCTTTTTTGCGATACGTCCATTGTCCCTCTCTCTCTTTCTCTGGCTCTCTTTTATGTAAGTATGAGATTCGCAAGGCACTTCGGAAGATGGCATATAACGGGCAACATGTTTTCCCTTCAATAACCATCGACTACCGCAGAGGCTTCGAAAAATATTTAATGTCTGCTGCAGCAGCTAATGCTATTTGTTAATAAAACAAATACATGCGTCGAGTTTAGAATTAGTTCCTTCATCGATATTCAATAAATTTTTAAAGCTTTTACAGCGCAGACTCCACGCACGTTTTGCAATTCCGATGTCGGACGCTTCGATCGGTACTCGCTTAACAGTTGTAGCCTGCTCGCCTACGATTTTTGACATTGACGAAGAAAAATTCTCGCCCGGGCTTTTCACGTCGATTCAATTAATATTTCACATTATTTCAATTTTATCGCTATAGAGAAGATTGAATCAAGTACCCACCTAATTCTCAAATTCATTTTAGGGATCCATTATATAATTACTTATGCGCAAGGAAAATATTTATAATTATTAAAAACAAAATAAAAAGAATTTAATGGATTAAGAAATTTAATTCGAATTATCTTTATTTTGTGTTAAATTATAAAATATATTTTTGTGCATCGAAATTAAAGTGCAAAACTAAAATGTGCCTGAATGATACTTATTCATAAAATACAAGTAAAAATGTATACTTGTATCGCGCACTCTTTTGAAAAACGGAGGAAAGTCACACAAGCCCGTACGTACGGCTCTGCTAATAAGTTTTAAATATTAATAATTGGTTGATCTGCGTGCAAGCTCTACGGATCGCACCAGAGTACCTCTCTCTTCACGGATCATACAGTCAACAGGTCCACAATGTTTGAGATCCTCCTCATAGGATGTTCACATCTAAAAGTCGGACTTTTCAAAATATTTTTTTTCTACAGGGACTTCACGAGGCTCATCTATGCGCATTCTATTTACCCTTGGTTATTATAGATCAGAAGAGCGTTTTATCTTTTTATATAATTAGTTCATGCAAAGGTAGTGAGGTATCTAGTGTAACATACATTTTAAAGTACACCACTTCCTTGGGGCGGCTCTAGCGGCTATCATCGGCCCGAGAGTGTTGATAAATTAGGGAATTAATTTTTCTGTACCGATGATTTTCTTGTTGATACATGTTAAATTTTTTTTTCTTGACTTTTATTGGTTAATCCTATTTGAACATATAAAATATTAGAAAAGTAAGCAAGTATCAATTGATTTAATACATATTATAATCTCCGAGATTTGGCAACCACCTTTGGTAATTTATGCTTATAATAGCTTTTGATTTTTATTCGTTATCCAATTTTTTTAAAAACTTTTTTGAAAGCTCATTTGTTATTTTAGCGACAAACTGTCTCCCTCTTTCATTCGGGGTTTTCTTGAAAATGTTGTCAATGACCTATAAGTTTGCACTATTCGAAAGTTCTACCCTGTAACTTCAATTTATTTAAATTTCAGATAATTAATACACAATTTTTTACAAAACTGGTAGAGCCATTTTAATCAAACCGCCCAATTTATTTTTCTCAGGTAAAGCCATTATTGTTTCTAGTATGATTTTTTCTGAGAAATTCATTGGACACATCGGTTGAGTGTTTATCCAAAAATATCAAAATATTCATCATTTTCTGTTTATTTTAAGAATCTGAAAGCATGCCCATATTTTTATAAAACAAATTTTCTATCCATTCAACATGTAATAAAACAAAACATGAAATTTAAAAATTGACGCTTTTGTATAGAAGCGCTAATCATAAAATGGTGACAATGAATGACAATAGATGGCAGCTTAGTACATAAAAATACCGGCACTGCTGCTTGTACATACTTCATACTAGTGCACATGACGCAGTCCAAACATATACAACTTAAAAATACTGTACTTGGTTTGGTTAAAGTTGTAGCTGTCACTTTTCACTTTGTTTTCTAGTGTTACTCTACTGCAAAATATAAAACAAAAAGATGAACGCACCACCTACATTTGAATCGTTTTTGCTCTACGAAGGAGAAAAGAAGTGAGTTTGCTTTTCTTATTTAAACTCGTTAACCTAACTTTGAACTTTTTAGCACTCTATACTATACTATACTTTTTTAATTTCATTACTTGATTTATATTTTTCCAACATAAAATAATTGTGTTCCCTTGATCACTAAACATTCTTATGATAATTTAATAATTCATAACTTTCTTATTTTAAAATTTTCAGAATAGAGAAAGAATTGGACTCCAAAGTTCCAAATGCTGCTATTTTCACTATACACAAAGAGGATCATACACTTGGAAACATGATTAGAAAGTAGGTTAAAGCTGAATAAAAACTTGAGTTACTTTTATGTTCTGGTTTTCATAAAAAAAACTATATTTATTTCTTAACTATGGTAACCAAACCAATAGTTTGGTAGGTGATTAGTTGATAGGTTAATGGACAAAATAGAAAATACCAGTAAACAATTGATTATTTGAATGATTATATCTTTGCCCCAAAGCAAAAAGGTATCTGAATAAACTCAAAAGCGCAAAGATGCTAACTTCTTTATAATATAGGACATAAATACCTTTTTGCTTCTGAGCTCAAAGAGACTTGGAGATGCAGTGGGGCAATGATATTACAATTAGTTGCTCGTCTAAATGTTAGTTTAGTTGAGCTATCATATTTTTTCTGTTTTTGTAATTATTATAAAGCAATTTAATGTAAAGTACAAATACTAATAAAATACTTTCTTACAGTCAATTACTAAAGGATCCTCAAGTTTTATTTGCTGGGTATAAGATACCACATCCTCTTGAACACAAATTTGTTATTCGAATTCAAACAACATCGGACTATACTCCTCACGAAGCTTTAATGCATGCCATCACTGACTTGATGTCGGAACTATCACTTTTTGAAGAAAGATTCAAGGTATTTTGAATGGCTAAAACACTTATAATCAGTTTTATACATTATTTATAGTAACTCTATTATTATTTTTTAGGAAGCCATTAGAGAAAAGAAAGAAGGAGGCGATTAAAAATGTAGATTATATTTACTGCATGACAATCTGTACATAAAAATCAATTAGAATTTAGTGAATGAGCATTCCAATTTTTACTTTATACCTGCAACCTTGTTTTTTGTTTTCTTTAAAGTTCTATCAAATAAATTCTTATCAATAAAATTGGTCATATACAAATGCTCGCTCTCTTTCTCATTATGTAAATATTTTAAAATTAAATGAATTAGTGTGAAGATAAATAAATTGAAATATTCTAACTAAAATTATTTGTATAAAGGAATCAATAAATCACTTTTATTCCTATACTCATAAACATAATTTAAATTTAAAGTCTAAAACATAGAACAATTTAAAATTTTTCTTAACATTCATGTTACACAACATACACTATTGATTCATTTGATTAAATTAACTTGAACATGTCTATCCCTTATTTGTACAATAAATATACCCATAGTGTAATACATTTTTCATACCAGCGTCCCGAAAGTGACTACTTTTCCAGCCGCTGCGCATAGCGGGAAGAGCGATTTTTGGGCCACTATGTATGAAAAATAGGAGCGCGACAAAATCTCGGCCACTAATTACCCGTACTCTGGGACTTATCGTTTTATCGCGGCCTAGGGCAGTAATATACTATTGTATGCCTTAAAAGTAAATATATAAAGTTCAATGATCTTAGGCTGAGGATTAAAATAATTCATATTTCACGGATATGCGTAATAAAATTATGTTTGCCATGTGCGAGGTTCGTCGCCAATACCCATCATTTATATAGCGTTGCGACTGGTCTGGATGCCAGAATTCCTAATGTACATCGCTCTCAGAATTTGTAAGGCTGTGGTTACTGGCGTGTTCGGTGGTATTGCGCTTTAATCAAGCCTGTAAATACGTGAAGAAAATCATAAAAAGGCCAATGAGAGGTAGGCGAGCAACCTCACTCCGCAGACGGATGCAATATTCCCTTGGAATGGAAATTGGCATAGCTTATCAATTACCAGATGAGCGTACTGCATGAGTCTTTTACTTTTGAAAATTTTATTCACTAAAAAAGCTTCTATGGAAGAGAAGAGAAAAGCTGAAAATGAAATACATGCTGTACATGATGGACCACTTTTGCAATTAATGAATGTCGATCTTTCGATGCCAAACCACTTCAAAACTTTCCTTGACTCTGATAACTTGATGTATGTGGTTTATTCTCGGCTCATTTTATTTGTTTCACTCTTTCCATCTCTTGATCTCATCTTTCGATCTCATATTTAATTACAGTAAAACTTCGATAATTCAAACCTCGATAATTCGAATATCATAATTCGAAATTTTGATAATTCGAAATGAAATTTTGCATTTAGAGTCTAGGTATGATATAAATTTACTTCGATAATTCGAAATGACAAATGAAAGACTGAAAAATTATTTACATTACACTACTATGTATACTCAAGTAAGTATTGTGCATAAATTACTTTCCTGTTTCGGAAAGGTTGGCTTCCCAATTTTATTTGAACCGGTTATACAGAACCTAGTTGAAGAAGTTGATAGATATTAGGATTGAGAAGAATATGTTTCTGTTGATGATGATTTATCAACATTTGGAGAAAGAATTGAGCAAAAACTAGTTGCTGATATTTTAAATAAAAAATAAAAATTAAATCAGGAATCAACTTACGATGATGACGAAGAAGGAGAAGAAAGTACCAGTAAAATAATTCCTACACTCAGTGGAGCAATCGAAAAGTTTGAAGGAGAGAGAAATTTCATTGAGTCCTGTGATGACAAAGTTTCTGATGATTTATTTTTTGCTATGCAAAAAGTCTTATAAAAACAACAAAAGGTTTTCCGTTCAACCTAAAATAATTTTTTATTTTAATTATTATCTGTGTTTTTCTATAATTCGAAATTTTAACAATTTGGCTCTCGTTTATTTCATCGATTCAAACTTCGTTAATTCGAAATTCTCGTTCATTCGAAATTACAGCCTGTATTTAAGATTTCGAATTATCGAATTTTTACTGTACTAGTAACTTTCAGGCGCGCTTCGAGCGCATAATTTTTTCAGTAGGATTTTAAGAAAGTTACTATTTTGACCATAGGTGTCACTTTATTGCTTTTCGTCTCGAGGCATAAGTAACTCGACCAATCACAGGCCGAAATAGATTGGCTTCACTTTCAGGTCCATCATTATTTTAAGTGAGGAGGAGGAGGATTTAGACCATCGAATGACGCAAAGTAAAATGTTTCTATGAAAATGTATATACAGGTACTATGAATTGAAAAAAAATATATAAGTATACTTTTTTTTTCAAAATTACTTTATTTTAACTTCTCAACACATACTAAAAATGAAACGACTTCATTTATATGCTCCGAGATTCAGCTAATTTTATGAGAAAATCTCACAAGTAAACAAAATAATCTTAAACTAAATATTGCTAAACAAATAATATATCATTGATATGACTACCGTGATGTTTCTGAAAATAAGACGTGGCCAAAACTAAGGCGTTATCAATTTTTCCAGCCTTAGAAGAATACGAGGCCTATTCAAAAAATGAGCCTTACTAATTATGTCTTACTAAGTGGCTTGTTTTGCGCACACTGTGCCAAAACAACTGGACACGTGTTGTATACTAGTACTTTACGATACTAGTGGCATAAGTAACACTTTTTGGCACGAGTATTGTACAACATTTTATAGTACTGTGCAAAGTTCACATTTATATCCCCTTTTCCGAGCCATGAGTCGCTCTTTCTGGTAGGGCGAAGTCACTTTTTAGTGCGCAAAAAACGTTTTTGGACACGAGTGTGCGGTAAAATTCCTTGTTTTCGTTTGTTATATCATACTTTCAAGAAAGTATTTTTCGCTTACTATCGCATACAATTTTGTATGCAACCTGTGCCCACTTTTTGCGCACTTGTTGCATAAACAACTATTACAATAAATTGGTGTCAAAAAATAATCAATAACACGTGCCACAATTCATTTTTGAAAAAAGTCCTCGAAAAAAGCTGTAGAAATCCATTCATGTTCTTTATAACTGATGTAAATACCTTTTTGTTATACATTTTTGGCTATCGTTTCCTTTGGATAAAAAATTGCTAAGATTAAAAACGTGAGGATGAAATAAAATATTCGGATAAATCCAAGTGTAAAATAAATACTTTCCTAATATTTGTGATTTATAAAAGCTCATAATTGATAATTCATATAAACAAATATTTGAAAAAGTGATTAATTAAAACTTACTTAAATTAAACAATATTAGACAGGTTATTTTATTGACGAATAATTAGGTTGAAGTCAGCTTTATATTTAATAACGGAAAAAAGAACGAAGCTTTTTTTAAGGTACCATTATCACCAATACTAAATTAATATATATCCAAAAATCATAAATAGTTGTAAGTATGTTCACAAAAACCTAATATTCGGTTTCAATAATTGAATTTCTCTGTTGACCTTAAACTTGTTGAAAATCGCTATTTATGAAATATTATATTCGGAAGATACATTCATCAAATAACCCCACGATCGTAAATGATTTTTGTTGAAGTAGTTTATTGATTGATAGGAAGAATTTCTTTCAGAGGCCTCAAGAACCTCTCCAATAAAAGTATTATAAATTACAGATTAAACGTGTATTTTCCGCAGTAGAAAGTATCTTGGGCAAGTTTATCGCTTGATAAGTGCTCGTTTTTACGCTTGATGCAGATTGAGGGCGGAGAATCGACTGGGGAAATATTTTTGGTCAGTTCAAAAAGGCTCAATTTCGTGCATATATTCCGAAATTTTTTATTTTTCACAATAATAAAATAGATCATTAAAAAATTCACTTTAATTGTATCAAGTTTACGATGATTTCGAGGTATTTATAACTTTTCATGATCGGTGCTTCGAACAATTTATAAGCATAGGATTTAATTATTGCGTTATTTAAAAAAATTGCTTTCGAAGGATATATTTTAATAATGGCAACAGCATCAGCTATACATACACTAAAAACATGCTGCTCGATACATTTTTAATTAGTTAACTAATGAAGGTAGATGACAGATAAGACACGGCGTTGAAAGCTTCTTTGAAAAATGTTCATTGCTTAGGTACTTATTTATAAATCAAATTTCGTTAAATCAAACTCATAACGCTGGGTACAAATAAAGTTAAAGACATTGAATAATGCGAGGCACGACGATAAAATCGTGTATCTGTAAAATATATCTTGAAGAATGAAGTAAAAATAGCTCCGGCGGGCTCAAATCGTTCTCCGAGTCTTCCAGTCCAACACTGTAGGTAGAATAAATCATCAGCCTCGCGCAATGTAATCGATTCGAGTTCTTTACGAGCACGTGACGCTACTTTTTCAAACGCGCGCGTGCGTGCGAATGTGTAAGTATATGATATGTGAAAGGTAAATGTAGCAATCTCTCCAGTCGGTGGCGAATGCTTAAAGCCACTTTGTCAAAAGTGAGATCAATTTTTGACGCGCGATCATAAACGGGTTCAATGGTTCGGCAATCTTCGGCGCAGTGAGCCAACACTGCTGCTTTTTTTCATTCCACCTTCTTTATTATAGCGACCTAGCACTTTTTTTCAATCAAGTTATTCTGCAAAGCTCGCATTTACATTGAATTTGACGAATTTACCATTATTCTCTAATTTTCTTTCATATACGTTCTACTGCTTTTACTGTACGTACAACGCGTGAAAAGTCACAAAAATATTTTCTCACGCTTATTATTTCGCAATCAGTCCAGTGATTATCTTTGTTGTTCGTATTATATTGGAAAAATATAATTGATGCGCAAATATCAGTTGTGAGTTAGCTTACTATGTTACGTGTAGCCCTGCGTCTGCAGTAATGCATCGTTTGTTCTCGCCACACACACACACACACACACACACACACATAGACGGGAAGTTTTCTGACGCGAAGTCAATCACGATTCGTTCACATTGGAACGAACGGAAGTCTAATTAAAAATAAACTTGTGTATTTCAATTAGTACGAACTAAAATACAAAAGCCAACCTATTCTATTTCAGTTATATTGACGATGCACTATTACAAACTTATGAATACTAATTATTTCGAATCCAAGTTTTCTGGCAGAAAAATCCAAGGAAACATAGACGCAGTATCCCATGCCAAAGTAGGATGCCATTCCTTCTTTCTTTATAGTACAACGGAACAGCAAACTTTTTCCCTCTCGAGCGCATTGATTTAATGTTATTATTTCTCAATAAATGTGAGTACAAACGGGCAAAAACTCTCCTGACCATATCTTCTTCCAGGCAATTCTCAATGATAATTGAAAAGCCAACTTTACCGCTGTATAGAAGAGTGAACATTATTTCATGGAGTTTGCTTCGACCACATTATACACGTGTAGCGCGCGCGTATGTGTGTTCTAACATTTATCACTGAACTTTTTGATTTTTTTTCTGGCTTTAAACTTGGTGTTTTCGAGATCTTTAGATGATAGAGTGCAGAACCGTTGTTGAAAAGTACGCTCACTCGTTTACATAAAAGCTAAACTTTCGCCAAGAGTTATTGTTTTTTTTTTCAAGTGAAATTTGGCAAGAAAATATTCAAGAACAGCTTATACCACTTGATCGCATGTTTCGTAAGGGATTGAATAAAAATGTAAAATCCATGACTAATCGTATTCTGAATATTGTTATTTTTTATTTGGATAAGTCATTTGAATTTGCCAAATTATTCAATTAAAACGGAGATTAGACAGATCATATTCAGGCAAATTTATACCAGTCGACAACTAATTAATTCTAGTCGACATGCTTCGCGAACAAATCAAGAATACAGGGGCAAAGCAAGCAGAGCGCAATAATAATACCAGTCCCTGCGCCCGTCAAAGCCCGAGCTTGTATAAACATGATTTCAAACCTCTGCATAAACTTGACTGCAGTGAACATTAATCGCACAAAAAGACTGAAAATCATATGAAAATTAAACGATGTTAAAAAATAGGAAAGTTGCATGGGTGGAATTGTATCAAGAAAGGAGCTCAGCCTGCAAGATTGGATGCACAAAGAAAAAAAAATCCATGAGCCAATATGCACACGAGTATATACTGCATGTGTATACAGGGCACGTTTGAGCTGTACGTATCGAATGAGATGTGTATACGGTCGATTGCATCGTAGTTCGACTCGTGTGCCAGAAATCTTGGTCAATACAATGTCGCCCGAGCTGTCTCTTCTTTTTTTTTTTATGTATTTTTTGTGCTACGATATCTGCCGTTTCAGGTGTCTGTAGCTCGTTGATACGGCCGAGTCTATGCGTCTCTGCACTACGTGATTGTAAATGTCGACTTCTGGATTTGCTGCGCGACGGAAAAAGCGCATCGATGACTTTGACGCTAAGCTCCGGTTGTACAAGGGATTAGCGGCAAGTGGAACAAACAAGTTTGGTCAGACTAGACGCCGAATTCAGTGTTTTCCTTCTTCTGGGTATAGGCTCATCTCTGACATTGCCAGTGCCTCCTGCAGGGTTATCGAATTTCGCAGCATCTGATGCAGCAAATTCTTTCGCAGAATTCGCAGAGCTCGCGAAGCGAAGCAGCAGTCGGGCACGCGGCGGTGGACGCGCCAAGCAAATAGTCAATATTACATTCTGAGTGGATAGCTGGGGCTTGCGCGCGCGCTCGCTCGAGCCCAATGTAATAAAAGAATAGAAAGCGAGCCGAAAGGAAAAAAACTTGGTGTGCCAGCTTTGCGAATTTCTCAAAGATTTAAACTGCATCTTATACAGCGGAGAGACGCACACGCGCTCCAACCTTTTTCTCACTTTATTCCAGCCTCGGCTTTCTACCTTCATTTTGGAGCAGAAGAAAATTTCTTTTTCCTCATCGGTTATTCCTCGTACTTTTTTCTATGCACTCGCGTGCCTGCCTATCTACTTCTTACGGAGCGCATACGTATAATACCTCGCAGCTTGCGCGAGTTAAAGAGGTGAGCTATTCGATGCAATCTGGGACATTGCCTGACTTTTCGAAAAGTTTAAAGCAGCTTGGCTCGTTTATGCCCGCCGCTCCAACTTTTCCCTCCGGCGCACGACTCGCGCGACCTTTTTTCCCTTCTCTCTTTTTTCTGATATTTAGTTATTGAATTTTCATTTCAAATCTTTTTACGATCTAACACCTCTGTCTGAGCCTATACGCCATCTAACTCGTGGAAAAATACGGGTCACACACACGCGCTCGTCTTGTGCCCGCGATTTAATTCAACTCGAACTTTCCGAATAAATATTGAAAAAATTGTCTGCGTTTATGCATGGTAATAAAAAAATTACTCTTGGCTCACGTAGAGCTTGTCAAAAGAAAGAATTTATACACACACACGCAAACACACACGCGCGATAGCAGGATAATCTGCATGCGAGAGTACTACAGCAGCGGGGGGTACGTTCAACAGAGATTGCTGCCATACTGCTCACATACGCTTCGAAGGAAGGGGGTCCAGAGCTGTGCCGCCGTCGCCTTTGCTGTTGTTAGATGCTGTATATACTATAGCATTGACGAGTCGCTGCAGAGGAGATAGAGGGAGAGAGAGAGAGAGAGAGAGAGCAAGCAGGAAGTGAAGAGCCTGAGTCGGCAATAGTGAAGAGGTCGTCGTATATAGTATACAGCATCGTGCACACGGAGCCTCTCTCGGTGGCGGCGACACTTCTGAGCGACCTCATTGTCTCTGAAGTACTACTACCACTGCTGCACTATGTGTCTTCTTATTCTGCGGGTGAAGATGAAGACGACGAAGACGACAACGGCGACAACGGCGACGGCGACGACGACGACGACGACGACTGCGGCGAAGTAGAAGTAGCAGAAGTTGTTAGCCACAGCGCAGCAGTCTTGCTTACAGACAGGCTAGCTCAAACTCTGGCTCGCTCGCGAGCTTTAATAAGCTTATGCAGCAGGCTTTGTGTCGCGCACGCGATTCTATAGGCTTCATCGAACATGTGCCGTCGCTCGGCTGCCCTACGCGCCCGAGCTCGCTTCTTTCGATTTCGAGACTGCCTACATGTCATATAATATATACGCCCGATGGCTCGTATGTGCCAGCAAAGACTTTGTACTTGCGGTCGAGCTCAGATTTTTCACGCGTAAAAATAGCAGAATTGCCGAGTCTACTGAGATATTGCTTCTTATCGGCTGTCTCGGACAAGCCCTGCAGGTACCCGGCCATGCACGAATTATGTTCTTTTCGCACCTACAGTGTCCGTGGCAATACGCGACAATGAGATTTTTTCCACTCTTATAATATATACTTTTATAATCCACTTTTATAATCAACTATTTATTAACCAATTTTTCTTATTCGATCGTGATTCTGACGACAAAACACTAATTGATGCATTCGCGAGGTTTGGACTTTTCAAATGGAAAAGTACTTCAAAGTTATATATTTATCCAATAAAATCCTTTTATACTTTTCAAAGCTTTGAAACTAAGTGAGATTACGCCCAATATTCATCGTGCAATATTTCATTCAATTATGACTAAAATTGCGACATTTTGCTACGCGCGCGATCAAAATCAATGACCCGAAGGCAAAATGTACATAGTACTTTTTCAAGAGGGAATTGTCGACGCAAAGCAGCAGCAGCAGCAGTAGCAGTAGCAGCAGCAACGGTGGCGGCAAACGTGCTGGGGACACAAAAAAACCCAAGCTTTTCCCTTATGGCTAGAAGAAATAGAATACAGCATTGTGCAAGATAGAGAGGGAGAGGGGGGGACCCCTTGAAACGCCGCCAAAAGACTTGCAAATTTACCATGTATGTACATATACAGTCCAGAGATTCTCTTCCTTCTCATTCTCCTTTTCGTTCTCTTTTTTCTTCTTAATAACAGTAGATGAAGTTTTGAACAATTTTAAAATACAACATGAGAGAGGAAAATTGTGAAAGGCTTTCCAGGGAACTGAATTGTGAATTTAATATTACTGTGACTGAATTGGACTGTAAAGAAGTTACATAAGCTTTCTAAATGTATACACATATTTCATACATATATATTTTTTTATAATATATATATGAGCAGTTTTTTCATATATGTACAACTTTTGTGCGGGGGGTTCTCGGATCTGCCCCAAAATTTAGTATGTTATTTGGGTATGTGAAAATAGCCTTCAGGTAAATTTTTAGCCCTCTAGGGGCCTTAGGGCCCAAATTTGGGCCCCTCGAAGGTCCAAAAATAGCCGTTTTTACCTATTTTTGCGTATTATTCAAATATTTGTAACTCGGGCACCGGTGCATATTTTTTAACTCTGAGGGTCGCATTTTTTAGGTCAAGACATGTACTTTTCGTAAAAAAATTATGTAGAGCTCGATAGACCAACCCCCGGTTATGGGGGGGCAATGAAGGGGGATGAAAAATCGCAAAATTGACGTTTTTTAGCTTTTTTTGAATTGATGCAGAAGGCGACTGGATTGACGTATTTACTTTTGCAACGTCTCATTTTAAAGGTATTTTTATTACCTTTAAATTGCCGTGCGCAGAATTAAGATTGGTTCAAAAACGACGGAGATAGAGCTGTTTAAAGGTGTCAACATTATGAAAAAAGGCGTTTTTTCGAGATTTCGATAAGCTGTAACTTTTTTCTAGTAACATGAATCTCTTTGAAATTTTATGTGAAAGTAGTTGATTACATGTAGTTTGAAGCCATGTAGGTAAGGATCTTGGTATTTGCCTCTATAACCGAAAACGAGGCCCCCGAAATCCGGCACTTTAGCCCTTATATAGGCAAAATACATGTTAAATTGGGCGGCAAAACTATTTGGTAACTCCTGAAATTATCGCAAAATAAACATAAAAAAAAAATCAAAAACCCCATATTAAACGTATTTTTCGACGAGGAATCCAATGGTAACCTCGAATTTGACCTTGAACATAACCTCTAAACTATAGCGAACCAAAATTGATTTTTCGCACGGTGACCCCCTTTTTTTATTTCAGATTTGAAAAGAGCGGAAAATTTCACGTTCAAATACATATTTCGTTTTTTTTTTCAAGGTAATTTTAAGGGCCCCACAGATCAAGAATAAACTCTTTGGCTGAGTTTAATATTAGTTTTAATGGAGCCTTCATTTTCAAACTGTGGGGCCCTTAAAATTACCTTGAAAAAAAAAACGAAATATGTATTTGAACGTGAAATTTTCCGCTCTTTTCAAATCTGAAATAAAAAAAGGGGGTCACCGTGCGAAAAATCAATTTTGGTTCGCTATAGTTTAGAGGTTATGTTCAAGGTCAAATTCGAGGTTACCATTGGATTCCTCGTCGAAAAATACGTTTAATATGGGGTTTTTGATTTTTTTTTTATGTTTATTTTGCGATAATTTCAGGAGTTACCAAATAGTTTTGCCGCCCAATTTAACATGTATTTTGCCTATATAAGGGCTAAAGTGCCGGATTTCGGGGGCCTCGTTTTCGGTTATAGAGGCAAATACCAAGATCCTTACCTACATGGCTTCAAACTACATGTAATCAACTACTTTCACATAAAATTTCAAAGAGATTCATGTTACTAGAAAAAAGTTACAGCTTATCGAAATCTCGAAAAAACGCCTTTTTTCATAATGTTGACACCTTTAAACAGCTCTATCTCCGTCGTTTTTGAACCAATCTTAATTCTGCGCACGGCAATTTAAAGGTAATAAAAATACCTTTAAAATGAGACGTTGCAAAAGTAAATACGTCAATCCAGTCGCCTTCTGCATCAATTCAAAAAAAGCTAAAAAACGTCAATTTTGCGATTTTTCATCCCCCTTCATTGCCCCCCCATAACCGGGGGTTGGTCTATCGAGCTCTACATAATTTTTTTACGAAAAGTACATGTCTTGACCTAAAAAATGCGACCCTCAGAGTTAAAAAATATGCACCGGTGCCCGAGTTACAAATATTTGAATAATACGCAAAAATAGGTAAAAACGGCTATTTTTGGACCTTCGAGGGGCCCAAATTTGGGCCCTAAGGCCCCTAGAGGGCTAAAAATTTACCTGAAGGCTATTTTCACATACCCAAATAACATACTAAATTTTGGGGCAGATCCGAGAACCCCCCGCACAAAAGTTGTACATATATGAAAAAACTGCTCATATATATAATATATATTATATAAGGTGACTGTACGAATACTCGATCATTTTTATTCAAGTCTAATAAACGTTTCAGCATGTTGTTAAATGATTTAAATAATATTATACTCAATAAATGGTATTAGTATTGAATAAGAGTTGTTATTATTTACAAAGTGTTTTAAATAAATCAATGAGAATATATGGTGACCTAAAATCATTTGCCTCGAAAAAAAGACGTTTACAATTTTTGTTTGAATATTCTCATTTTGGATTTAGACAGTTTATCGAGTAATCTTCGAGTTTTTATAATAAAAATTAAAAATGGTATTATTTATCATAATTGTATAAAAAACGGCCGGCTACTAAAACATTGCTTCATTATACCTGAAAGGGTCACCATAAATGGATATTTTTCTAATACCCCTCATTGCTACCTTCTGTTTACTTAATCTCTTTCATCAACTATATAATTTCTCCGAAGCTTGCTTCAAGTAAAAATGAAATGTCACTATATCATTCCCATTTGACAATGTGAATGTATATTTAAAGATCTACGAGGCAGCGAGACACGGTCAATTTTCGACACATAGACATTTCAAAGCAATCTTTTATAAAGCTAAGGGAGAAAGAGAGAAAATGTTCCCAAGAGAGGCGTATAGTCGTGTCTTGCTCAGTCGCACGTGATCAGGCACGTATGAGCCGTACAAGACAATGCAACCGAAAATTCTGCGAGAAGAGGCCAAAGAAGAAACTGCACCACCGACGACGACGGCAGCGGCAGCGGCAGTGGCGTGGTGTGAGTTAAGTGCACTGGGTGTGACTGCAGCAGCGCTCCTATACTGCTTCACCCCGAGCCTTTGTACAGCATCGTGTGTGCCGCATCCCGTGCATATGCTGGCTAGACACTTCCTTTTAGCCGGGGTGCAGGCACAGATACGCTGCTTACTCGTTTTTGCTGTAGAAAACACTAGTTCCTCTCTGTCTTTTTAAGCTTTCAAAGATGAAAGAAGCCCCGGGCGCCTGTCTTGTATGCTAGCATTAAACATACGTGCAATATTATCAGCGTGATACAGCAATATATAGTCGATTGTTGACAAGACAATCATCAATAGATATTTAAAATTACAGCACAGATCTAGCCCCCGTGGAAAGACGAGTGAAGAGTACTTCGGGTATATTAATTCAACGAGTTGTAAATTTGTTTGTTATTTTCCTTTATTATTTATTTGTAATACTAATCTGAACACAACAACAAAAAAGATTCATCGTGTTAGCACTCATTAATAAAAATTAAATAAATTTAACATTTCCAAGTAAATACCTAACAGAATCACTTTGTTTTATGACAAAAATTAACTTTTAATTTTTGCCCAACATCCAAACTTCAAGTTTACAGTACAATTTTTTGTTACCCCAAGCTTTACTTTTTATTTAAAATGTCCCGATGCGAATACAAAACGCCACCAAAATAATCTTCCATAAAACACTCATTATCAACATTCTGTTGATCTGAAAATGTTGATCCATTAACTTTTCTCTTATATCTCTCAGTTATAATAATACAAAAGAAGAGTTATAAAATGGAGAATCCTCGTCTACGGCGATGGAATTTATAGTCATGTTGCTTGCGTATGAGTTCAAAACAACGCCGCTTGTGCGGTTTTTCGTTTTAGCGATAGTCCATTCGAGTAACTCGTTCGTTATGTTCAGACATTCGTTCAGGAACAATCGTTCAAGATTATCCGATTGTTCAACCAATTTCATCAAGCCTGCTTTCCCCGACTCAGTGGCAATAACAACAATCCGACTTTTTCATACAAGGCGTTTTTTCAAGCAAAAACATGATCCTCAACTCTTTCCAAGTTTTGAATGAACAAAGATCGAAGCTTTGGCAAGGAAGCTATGCCCGACAAACCTACATTTGCTACTTTACAACAATCTGGAAACAGTTCAAGTTTTCCCTTTTTTCATTTTTTATTTATTTATTTTGTTCCTAACAATCTTTATTTTTTTAAATTAACCTTTCACGAATTTTAATACTTACATGTAATATAAATCATTAATATAGACTTAAAATTTGTTTACTCATAAAAGTCATCATTTACTAATAAATTAGACAAGACGTCCAATTTGTATAACCAAAATTTTTATTACATTTAAGGGGAATTTTATCCAGTTTGCTAGTCTAACATTCGAAACTGTTTGTTTACATATTCAAGGAATTATAATGTAAGGACAACAATTTTTAATGTATTCCAAACAACTTTCATGTATCAAGTATTTTAATCACTTATGATCTTTAAAAGGATTCATTTTACACGCAACAAATTTATTCAGAAATCTACAAACGTTATATTTAAATCTACTCAATATTTTTGCCACGCGATATACCCATTCCATTTACATGGAGCAGAATATGTAACCATAAAATCTTTCAATGTTAAAATAATTGTGTAACTTAAATTATGACGTATGATAAGACGTTTTAGTGTAACATAGATTATTAAACGATTTTATTAACAATCAAGTATCAAGTTATTTGTCAAAATAAAAATCTGTTGATAACAAATTTTGTTGCGAAAATATGTTTTTTCCTGTAAATACTAGGAATTATAGGCAGATGAGAAAAAAAGTGACCGAAACAGTGATAATTTAAAACATTCGGTACATAAAGACTTTATTTTTCTGCACGAAAAAAAATATATTAATTTTCAAGCATTGATATAAAAAATCTGAAAATAAAAATCAATCATAATTTATTAATATTGTATAACGTAAACTTTTTGAGGAGCTGGCTTTTAAACATTTATCACAGCTTTATGACGTTTTTCAATCACTATTCGGTTAAAAAAAGTACTACTAAAGAGTTGTTACATTTGCCAGTTCATAAATTTCAGCAATATTTTACGTCAGACGTAGGGTATTAAAATAATAAATTGTTAGTAGTGTATTCATTGGCATCAGTCCACGGTTCACAGAATTTGTACCCAGCCACTGAAGCAAACAACAATAAAAAATGTCAGCTCAATAGAGCGTAAATTGACAATGATTAGCGCTTGAAGTTAAATTAAATATATAATTCAATTGTTTTTTCTCGGGTTCACTGCGATTAAAAGAGTCAATTTAACGCGGAGATGAATTAACGTTCTCAAGCTCAAGTACAATGTTAAGTCATGTAAAGTTTACTGGAAGGCGGTGCTATATAAAAATGCCTTTTTTCATTTTCTCCTAGAAATTTCGGGAATGTAGCACTAGTATAAACATTTAGTTGCATCATTTTCAACGCGCAATATAAAAGTAGCAGGCAAAATACACCCGAGCAGCAGAGATAACATCCACAAAATTACAACGTTATATTACGGAGGCAGTGAGAGGGAGTGAGAGAGAGAGAGAGGAAGCGAAAAAAAATAGTCTCACTAAGGGAACTAGGACAGCAAAATTAGCTCGACGCGTTGCACGCGCGCCTCGTGCCGAGCTGCTTCTTTCTTCCTTCTATTACGCACTTCCAGATCGCTGGACCGTGAACGACGAGATAAGAAGTGCGTTGCCGTTGCTGCTGTTGCCTGGCGCGAGGCCTGGCGTATACGAGTGCGAGAGAGAGAGAGAGAGAGAGCCTGTGATGCGGCAGCCAACAGCGTCGCGTTGCTACGATTGCGTTTTTCGTCTTATCGGTGAAAACAATACTAGCGCGCGTGCGAGGATACGTCGACGCACTCTGTAAATCTGACTATTATAACGACGCCAGCTGCACACGGGGGAAAATATAACGCGAGCTCAGGGGTAATTCGAGCTCATTTCTGGCGCTCTCGAGGCCAGGCGCGGCAACAGGCAGTCGGGCTGAAATTTCGCAAAGTGAAAATTAAAAAGGAATATAGGCACTCGTATAGCTGTGAAAGCCGAGAGCCGACGCATATAAGCGGGGAAAAAAACGTATCAGGCGTATTGGAAAACTCGTTGCCTAAGCGATGCTTCCTCCGAGTCATTCGCAATGCGGCGCGTTTGGACGACGACGACGACTACGAGACTTTCAAGTGAGGAGTCGAGCGAGAGAAATGCCGTCAGCTTTTTTCACCCCTATCGAGCAGCATATTTTGCTTCGCATCCATTGCTGAGAGCAGCTTGGCGCTCGATGTTGATGCGTCAGATATATGCAGCTAGAGCAGGGCGCGTCTATATAGGGTTATCCATACATATAATGCAAGGTGTGTATACACATGCAGCCAGCTCTGTGGTATAGGAGCCAGCCGACTCCGTGCCAAAGCGGCGTTACTGCAGCTGGGCGGGTTGCCTTTCTCGCGACAAAGGGATGGCAGCGCAGCAGCGGGCGTCTCGACGAATTTTCCACAATTGCTTTTCTTTGAGCCTTTGCTCGCGCTTGCTTGCTTTAGCTCCCTCTCTCTCTCTCTCTCTCTCCTCTCCATTCCTCTCTTGCCTCTCTTCGACTTGCACGCTGCTCGCATGTGCCTTGGAAATTCAATTCTATACCGAATCCCCGATTTCATGGTTGACACTCGCTTCTTTTTTTTGGTTTACGTGTACTTGAGAAAAGCCTTGTAAAACGCAGGATACTTGCGCTTTGTGTCTTTCTCACAGAGAGAATTCTTCCCGCTTTTCTATGCTGCACTGTTTACGATGAAACGATGAATCAAATTGCTCAAAGTGCGTACTTTGTTACGTGATCGTGTAAATTAAACGTTTTCATTTGTTTTTTTTTCATACGAATTCGGCTGGTTTTTACGTTTTTTTTTATCAAAAAAACTTTCATCACTACAGAGCTTGATTTATTCAACGAAATACTAATTAATAAGTAAAATACAAATTCCGTTTACGAGCCTAAACATTTCGAAGAAAAGTTAGAGTTTTATTTTCTCCAAGCGCGCCATTGTAGTCGCCCAGACGGATCTCTGAAAATTCGTCTAAATATTACATGTGGTTCGTGCGTAGCGGCAATCGCGGATGATGTAATAAAACGCGTGTTTCATTGCGCGACTGAAAATCTCCATTGTCAATGGAGGCGTTATTGAATTATTCATATCAGGTACACGACCGAGAGGGAGAGAAAGAGAAAGAAAAGCGAGCTGTGTTGCGAACTCGGAAAGATGGAAAATGTAGGAGAAAATTTTCCTGTACCAAGCGAATTTTTTGCACTCAACATCTTTTCGAGTAGCGATGCCTCCGCCTATTATACATCTCGCACAGATTTTTTGATCGAATATTTTATCCCGAATAAGCGCCTCGAAATTCGTTCGCGCTTCGGTGACATAATCAATTTATAAAATTTTAATTTGATATCGGACTTTCGTTTCCGCTGGCCAAAATTTTGCTTCTGTATTCGAGAGAGTGAGAGAGAGGGAATATATGCTTGATTACATTATCATCGGGTCAAACTTCCAGAGCGTTAGTACGCCGACGAATCGAGCTACACACATGAAACGTAAAAAATGTTTAATTACATTATTCAGGCCCATTGGCTTCTCAACAAGGACGCCTTGTTGTGAATAAAATATGTTAAAATGTGCACTGCAGTTTGTGCCGCATTAGACAGATAACATGGGCAAACGAGTACAAGGCTGGACCGCTAGATGGTGCCAGCAGCCTCGGCGTCTATGCGATTCTGCCACTGGTCGTAATAAATACAAGCATAGTAGTTGGCGAATATATACTCGCCCTCACTCGACTTTCTGCTCCAGCTGCGGCGACGGCGGCGGCGGCACTGCCAGTGGTTGAAGTTTGCGTGCAAGCAAAACTGCATGAGCACGTTTACGTTACACTGGCTGGCGGCCACTTTTATATGCCTAGTATATACACCTGTACACGTGCGTGTGTGAGCTTGTACGTGTNGGGGGGGGGGGGGGGGGGGGTGTATGCCGAGAGCAGAAAACTCGAGCCCACTAACTGACACAAGGACCGCACCTTTGCCCATTCGACCCCTTTCTAGCTCTCTTTGAGTACTCTGTACAAATATCCGAGAGTGAAATAAAAATATTAAAATCACATGATCTGCGGCAGAATCATTTTTTTCCATTGCCCTTTTTTATAACTATTTTTATTAATCTACTCATATTAATGCTTTATGGACAATTTTTCTATTTTTCTTTATGATTTTTCACCGCGACTAAGTAGTTAAATAATTATAAAGTGAAAAAATTTAATAATTGTAAAAAAGGCTCCTCCAATGAAAATCCAGTTTTTTATACCTTATCTCAAGTAACGACCAAGGTTTAACTTTACCTTACAGTTTCTATGTTAAAGATTAGAAAAACTGAACAATATTATTGAATAAAACGAATCCTTAAGTTTTTGACGAGAAGCTAAACACTTATATATAATCAGTCTTGAATACTTAAAATATAACCAACAAAAAAGTTATTATTCTTTGAAAATTGGAATTATATTATTTTTATGCAGGAAAGAAGGACTTGAGTTAATATCGGTTATATCTGTTAAAATATTATACTCGAAAACTATAATATAATAACAATGATACAGAATTTTTTGAATTATCCTGTGTTCATGCGTAAACGCGCTCTGCCTTTTTGCTTTAATTCTTAGGCTTTATCGAAAACCATCGAGGCAAATCAGTCGGAGCGCATAGCGTGTGTCCGCTTTCGACTCGGCAGTAATTTTTATTTTTTACGAATAGCGAATTCTCACAATTGAGCTGCGAAAAAGGGCAAAGGAGAAAAAAAGCACGCGAAAGCGAGCTGAATTAGCTTTGGCATGTGCGAGAGAATATATATGTGTGCAAGCGTTGGTACACTTTGCCTTGTGCGAGGATATAGAATGGGCAACTAGGGAGCCCATATGTATATATGTATGCACGGCTAACGCTCGGCAATTAGTTAATTGAGTTGATCGATGTATTTCACTGGAACCCGGAACCCGTCTGATTGCTAGAAAGAGAAAGAGATAGAGAGAGAGAGAGAGAGACGAGCGAGAGACACATAACGAGTAAGTGCGTACAAAGAGAGGCGAGGCGCAAACACAGAGCGCGTCTGATTCGATAATTCGCTGGTATTGCGATAGTCCATCCATCATTAACCACTCAGAGAGAATCGAATTTAGGTGTTATGATTAACACGTTGAGCAGTAGCAATGGCCCGGGGCGAACGTGTTGCGCGGGCTTAATTGTCCTTTCATTTTTACCGACGAGCCTCTCATTATTGTAACTTCATACCTGACATGTAACTCGCTCGTCCCTCTCTCTCTCTCTCCCTCTCTCCTGAACGCCCGCACATGTTTTCGATATTTACCTATCTGATAAATTAATTTTCCGTGCTTCGATATACGATACGCTCGCAGCTGCGCTTGCAAAGTTTATACCCTCATTTATGAGTTTAAAATAAATAGCCGTGCTGCAGGTCTATTAGCTGCAGAAGCGTTTTCGGGCTATTATGCTTACCGAATAAACGAGACAAGTATCACGAAGAGAGTTAAGAAAAACTCGCATCCCGTGTATGTGAATGGAGAAATAGAAAAGTATTTCTTAGCAAAGGGCAAGTGGCAAGAATACAAAGACTTGAAGGGTATCTCTCTCCCTCTCTCGTGCACACACTCTTTATTTCTCTCTGCTTTCGTCTCTTATTCGCTCTAAGTACAGAAGAGATGTATAACGCGAGAAAAGGATAGAGCGACAGCGACGTGTAAGAATGAGAAGCGCATGCAAGATAAGAGGCCAAAAGATGAAAGGGCTAAGAGAGCAAGACAGAGGCAAGCAAGAAAAAATAGCTCACCAGATATAAAGTGGAAATGAAGGCTATGTATATATAATATATACACGTACTTGCCGCTGCGTATACCGAGGCAAAGAAATTGGCGACTTTGAGCCATGCAGGCGTTAAAACTGCGACTAACACTGCAACTACAATGATATACTCGCTTACTCCGATAATTCCAAGAAATACAGCATTTTCTCTGAATAAAGAGCGTTTCTGAATGAGCTCGCCCATTGAATGAATACGATTTTACAAAAATTAAAATTGAATGAGTGACCTATTTCATTTATAATACTTTTAAACAGTTTCATTTTAATCACTTTCATAAAAGTTGAAATAAGTCAAATTCCTATAAAATTTAAATTGAAAAAATTTGGATTTTTGTTCGAAGAGCAATCGAGACACTAAAAATATAAAATGAAAATGATGAAAATGAAGCGAAAAGTAAAAAAGACGTTTTTCTATTGGAACTATCAAAGCTAAAATCAATCTATTATGGTAAGTTGAGCATTGGTTTATTCATCCAGTTTGATTTCAAATTTACTTTGGAATCGAATCACATTCAATATTACTATAAGGCAGTCAACAATGGTAAGCAAATTGTGTATGACTTTTCTATTAGCTGAGTCTTTTTGAAAGAAATAAGTGAAAAAGAACAATATCCTGATGGAGAATCCAAACGCTCTGTGTAAGTTGAGGTAGCGTGAAGAGAGTTTGAAGAGGGCAAGGAAAAAGTACACACAGTATACCAAGGCGTGAAGTTGCCTTTTTTGGCCGGCCGATTCTCGCTCTGCAAACGAACCGAACCCCTTTAAATGTACACAAGGTGTATATCGTAAGCAGTTGGTCTTTGGCTACTCATAATTGCGAGCCTGTGCGAGCAAACTCGCTCGGTGGATTCGATATTTTTGCATACGTAACTAGCTGCAAGGCGAGCGAGCTTTATCTACATTTTAAATTCCCAATGGCGTTTTTGTTTTTTACAATCGGAACAGAAAATGTAATAGGGCGCGCCTCGAATACCACTCGCAAGCTGGATTATTATTTATTGGGTATAAGGATGACTCCGTGCAACGGTGGAAAATCGGATGGCTGGAATAAAGCGTTGTACGGAGGAGAATCGACGCGCTGTTTGGCCATATTGAAAATTTCACAATCAGCTGAACTATGGTTTCGAGCCGGAAAGAAAATAAGATTCAAGCGAAACGTATATAGTATATAACGATTGCGGTATTGTAGATAGCATATATGTGGCAGGAAAGTGACATTGGCCGGGAGAGCCGCAGGCGATATTAATACGCTATGAAATCAAACGTTGGGCTAAGCCGTTCCATATTCATTCCGTAGGATATTTGAATAAACTGCTGGGGATTTTTGACTCGGTGTATGAAATTCGACTATCTGCAGTTCCGAAAAGGGACTGAGATGTTGCGGCAAATGGAGATATAGGTAGCTAGACGTTTATGGCCGCAATAGCTAGGGTGCACCTTTTGAACGAGCTGCCATAGAGAAGCAGCTCGACTCGGTCCGCGTGCACGACTGCACGACTGCACGACTGCACGTTCCACGCTTGGCCAGGCAAAACGAATACAATAACGAGCGCGCCTCCATGTTTTATTGTCCAGTGAAAAAGCAATTGACGCTCCGTGTACATGAATAAATATAAATGTGTATATAGCAGCGGCATACAGCCGCATGCAGTAGATGCCCGACGCGCGCGTCTATATAGTTATAAGCCGAGTTTATGTACATAAGAGCTAATCGTGAAAACGCTCACGCACACTCGTGTGTATATATACGTGCCGGGCGGCTACCTTGGCACGCTCAAGCTCTTGCTCTGTTTCTCTCTCTCTCTCTCTCTTTCTCTTTCTCTTTCTCTTTCATGAGAAGGCGAGTTTATATAGCAAATCCCGGGAATAGTTACACTGCATGTGCGCACCTACGTCTCTGTTGGCGCTACTGCAGTATATATAGTGATTGGCAGATTGCCGATCCACTCGGGAGCACTCCTCATTAAGACGTGGCCGAGACATTTTAGTTGTATATAAACCGATCGGAGCGCGCGTCTCGACTCGTAGCCAGCTATATACGACAAAGAAATTTCACGGATCCTACGACATATACTGCGAGATCCTTACCTACACGTACGTAGCAGCAGATCGAGTCACGTGTGTGTTTGTTCTTTTTTGTCGCGCTTCGTAGCTGCCGCTGCTGCCATCGTCGCCGCCGCCGCCGCCACCGCCGCCTCTGCAGACTGGCACATTTAAGCGAATGCCAAAAAACTCCAACTCGTATTTTTCCTTAATTCAGCTTCGAACGGGACTTTTTTCGGCTTCCTCGAGCCTTCAGGCCATGTTATTTTTCATCGTTAAAAGCTGTCTGAAAAATAAGCGGATAAATCTGTCGCATATAGCAAAACCAAGTGAAATTCGTCGATGTAGCCGGGCCGGGAGAGGACAGAAACACCGCAACTTGCCTTTTGGACTTTTTGAGCTTTCACGCGCGCGCTCGTGTGTCCGTATACACAGAGAACAAGACATTTACCAGCGGAATTAATGTTGCGCATTTCTGCAACACGCACCCAACTCTTGTTCCAGGCGCTTTGTGAATAGTTACTCGTAAGCCAGGCCAGCGAAAGAGTCGAAAAATTGACGCTGATACTGGGAATCACGGTTGAAAACGACGCTTTCGAGCAAGTCAACGATGAACTTTGACGTAGAAACACAGGCACACACACACGCATACAAAGCTATGCTACGAGGCAAAAGAAAAAGAAAAAATGATTGGCTGACTTTGAGCGCTAAAAGCCGTATTATGCTGTTTATTAAAATGTCTAGTGACAAGTCCATTGAATACGTCGGAATAAGTATTTTATCGAGCGCACGTCTAGTGGCTGTATATGATATGCGATTGAATGTGTATAGCGCGGGTGGGCAAAGTCAGCGAGGGAAGCTCGCGCGCAGGGGAGAAAACAAAGCGGGCAATTTGTCAGATGCGTCAGTCGCACCTACAGAGGCTCTACTCGGGCTAGAGCGTCGCTCCTGGTGGCTGCGACGGCTGCGACGGCTGCGACGGCTGCGACGTATACCATACATATATGTATAACTATAGAAATACGCGCACATCGCGTCGTTGTGTGCAGCAGCCGAGACTCGAGACCATATCGGGGCCGGTAACATTACATGGCTGCACGCGCGTCTATATCATATGTAGCCAAGGCGAGCTCGGGCAATGTATCTATGCGTGCGTATATACGCGTATACAGCATAGACTGCACAGCGCAGCATCGGAGCAGGCTATGTATATGTGCGCGCTTTCAATGTGTCAAATTCCTCACGTATGTGCGTAAATATTCGTAGGCTCGACTCGGCTAGATGGATCATGGGTTGCGCGCGCACTGCAGCACATGCATAGCACACCTCGTTCGCAGTCGCATGCGTGCAGCGCTACATAGCTATAAACACGCGTAGCGCTGCAGCTTTGTCATAGCGCGCGAGAACGAGAGAATAGGAGCAAGAGAGATGCGGAGAATGAGCCGCAAACGTCACGCGCCGCTCTTTCTCTCTCTCTCTCTCTCTGTGTTGTGGCTCGTTTTATATACGCACGCACAAAAGATGAATGAACGCACGGGAGAATCTCCGCTCGCATCCGCCCACCCGCGCCTCTTTGCAGCCACGAAACCTGTGCGTGTGCTCGTGTGTGCTTGTGCTCTCAGGCAGCAGCTCGCATTTACAGTATACACACGCTCTGCCCATAGACGCAACTTTCCGAGCACGATTCCCCGCCGAGTGTGCCTGTTTTTATACGCACACTGACCGCCACCATGGACTTTTGTTCTACCAACGAGAGCGAGAAATTCATTTTTTACCCTCTCAAATATAATATTATTTCACGAGGAATTTTCATTCTTCTACAACGTGCCGTTTTTTTGTCGTCCATTAAAAAAATTACGCGCATACATCGAGCGAGCGACAAAAGTAAATTTAACGAAAAAAAAAATAAATTGTCTACTCTAATTCACGCGCTCGAAATTAACTATTATAGATGCTATTAAGATTATATAAGCGACGGGCAGAATTACAATTATCAAAATCATTGGGCAAAAACACAATTAGTGGATCGCTTTGAAAAAGCTTCGAATTTCGTATCCAAATAAGTTATCTAAATGTATAACGTAGGTCGAGTTACAATGCCTTAAAAGTTTAATCACTCGTATTTGCACATTATGATTCTGTAGGTGGCGATCGTCGGGCAAATTCCAATTATGAATTTTCAATAAACGCGTGTACATTTGTGAGCGCGGCCGCACGTGCGGATCGTTGCGCCCGAGAGGCAAGCGATACACCGACAATATTTCATAAAAGTTGATCCGTTTTAGTATAAAGCGCAATAATCGTTACACACTCGTCGTATTTTCGAAAACGGCAACAATGCGCTAAAAGCGACAGCCTTATATAGGTGTAGTACTGCACGTTTGTGGGAGTAAAGTCAGCGAAGCGTTCGAAACGCGTCAGAGTTTCAGTGTGGCTATGTGCGTGTATACGTATATAGCATTGTGTTGTTTTTCCATGCTGGAATTTGTTCGGAAATGAGAACGTTGAAAAAGGAAAAAAAAACCAACGAAAAAAAAAAACGAATATGGGAAAACAGTCGGACACTGGACAGCGTTCGATATGCGTATACATGCAAGGGTTTTGTGCAGAGGACATTTTTTGGTTGTAATTGATAATATAGGTAGCTAGCTACTAGGACGTAGACACGCGACAAAGCCAAAGTAGAGCAATATTTACGAGAGCGAAAAGCAGAGAGGCACGAAGAGAAAGAGAAAACGAGGGATATACAAACAACACGAGCGAAGAGGAGAATGAATTGGATATGTATATTCACGTATACATAAGGCTGGCCAGCATTTGATGAATCCCTTTGCAGCTATACGGGTATCGCTAAAAGTGTTATGTATAAGTACATTGCGCAATGCGGATTACTTGAGCGAACCAGTCGAGTCTTACAGTGCACATTATAATACGCGCCTTCATTGTGTCGTACCTTTTTCTCTCCTCTTTCTTTTCTATTATATAATTTATTCTTTCACGTGCAAACTTTTTTTCAAACCATGTGGCCTTTCATTCTATAGCCCTGAGCATTTACGAGAACATCGCTGTATCTATACGTGCAATTTATGCTTAATTATGCTTGATTATGCATGCGGTTTTTCACATAAATTTTCTTCAACTCGAGGACATATTTCTACTAACTTTCATTGAACTGCCATTGAACTTCTTTCGCGAGTGTCACATTCATTGATGAATATTATAATGAACCGAGCTTTTTCTTCACTTTTTTCAATGCAATATTCAGTTATCGAGAAAATTAGTTTAATCTTTGAAAAATTTGGATTCTATTCGAGCGTAAATGTGTATAAATCAAAAATGTTGTTGTCTGTGAAAAGTTTCATCAACGTTCGGGCAATGTAAATGAAAATTAAACACCGACAACATATTATCTATATCTTTTCTAAAGTTTTGGCAGGCTTGAAATTATGATTAATTAATGTTTTGACGTCGGATCGCGTTTTCGGACTTTTCTAACTAGTCAATGAAAAGTTTAGCAATTCAAATAAATGCAAAATCTAACTTTGAATAGGGTGTCGTCACGCAATGTAGCGGCTGGTCCGAAATAAAGTCCATTTGAATGAAATCAATTTTGAGTCATTACAAAATGTTTTAATGAAACTGCAGAGCGTAGCGAACTGTTCCCAAAGCAATTGGCAATGATCTAGGGTAGCAATTAAAAGTGCATGGCTACGATTCGCTAGAAGAAAAAAAGGAAAAAGAAGAAGGACGACGACGATAAGGACGTCAATGGCGCGATATCGCGACGTTGTTCCAAAATCCAAGTAAATGCAAGGAAGAGGTGGCGGAGAAAAAGGGAGCTGCGAGTCGAGGTGAGCGGAGCCGAGAAGGGAGCAGATTTTCCAGACAGTTGCTAAGGCCTTTTCGGCTCTTAGCTGCGCTATCGAGTGGGTATATGCCGGGGATATAGCCGTCGGGTGGATGATCGTGGCCCGTGTACGTGTGTGCGACACACTGCGCCGCTACTGCCGAAGACTGCAGAATAGCAGACGACGAGGCGTCCGTATAGGCGAGCGGAAAGTGCAAGGCAGCTGGCGGCGGCGGCCACGGGAGGAGAAGTGCAGCAGCGAACCTCCTCCTCCTCCTCTCTGTACGGCCGCGCTCATGGCGCAGACTGGCGCGACTCTATCTATAGACGTACATGTGCGCCTGTATAATATGGCTGTGCTACGATCGCGAGTATATCGCTGCGGCTGTTGCGTGTACGTGTGAGTCGGCTTGGCGCGTGTGCGTCCGTGAGGCCGCGTGAGAGAGTGCGAGAGTGCAGCAGAGTGCAGACTGCACATATATACATGCGGAGAGCGAGCGAAGAGAGAGAGAGAGAGAGAGAGCAGTCAACTCGGCACTGTACTCCGTAGCCGCGTTTTTGGCGCTTGCGCAGACGGCCTCACCGGGCGCTGCTCTCGCGGCATCGCCGCCGCAGCAGCTTGAGCGCAGTGTCGCGTTGAACTTCTCGCCGAGCGCGTCGTCAGGTCAATATATATATACAAAATATAATACATATTTACACGTATATAGCACATATATATATGTACAAAAAATAGCTGCTAAATACACGTATAGATCAGCGTAATCGTGCGTCGTTGCGTGCGTGTGTTTACTCTTGGTGCAGTCGTCTTCTGCCAGTCCGCTATCTGTCCACCTGCCTAATCTGCCTGTCACATCGGCGCAGCGAGGCGACCTTTCCATTGCAGCAACGATTGCCGGAGCGTAACAAGAGACGAGGGAAAGCAGAATCCATCGCGAGAGAATCAGCTGTAGCGAATCGAGCAGACGTCGCGCGCGCGCGCGCCTTACCTATATAGAGTCTAGAATAGAAGTAGTGGTGCGCATCGTCGCCGCGAGTCTGCCCGCCGAGGAAAAACAAAGCTCCACATACGTAAGCTCTCCGATATATCTCGAGAGTCGTGCAATTGGAGAAACGTAGAAGCCCAGAAGAAGCCGCTTGCCTCCTCCTCGGCTCTCATCGATCTCTGCTCGTTTCTCGCCTCTCGCTCTCTATTTCTCTCGGCGATCGTAGACTCGGAGAGTCGGGAGCTTTGCGTCTGACTTAAACGACTGACACTACTTAGGCCAGAGCAGCGGCTCCGTTTAACGAGCTGCAGCCGCCGAGCCAAGCACGCACGAGCTCGTCTAACGACCCGCACAGGCCAACGACACGCAGCAGCGCCAGTAGCAACAGTAGCGCACGTTTTTCCGCAACAAGCTCGTTGAGAGGAGAGCGCGCGGCTACGCCTTTTAAATCGCTCGCTCGGCTACGCCGTCAGCTGATGAATTATACACGCTGGCTCGCAGTGCGTAGCATTGGAAATCGCAGCGGACCTGACTAGACTTGTACGATATACAAGCTCGTACACGTACCGTAACAACGCATACGAATCCACACTTACACTCTCACACACACACCCACACACACTGACACACATATACACAATCACACCATTACACTCGCACACGATAGACGCGCGCGTGCGTCTAGCCCCGAGTTAGTACATACACATGATTTAAAGCTGTGAGCGAAAAAAGTGCTACACAACGTACCCTCGAATTGTTCAGTGTTGGTGAGTCCACGTGCATTCAATCAGTGGATACATCGCTCAGTGATTCAGCCGATCCGTCACAAGAGTCTCATCTAATATAAGATCTAATAAAAAGCTTCAGTAAAATATATTGTGTGTTTTGTTTATTGTCCTGACAACGATTTTGTGCCGCTGCTCGTATTGCATAATACAAGTAGAAATATCTAATAATCTGGTTCCATGGTCGATCGCGCGTGTGAAATTGAATATCTTTCTCACCTCTCTATCTATCCATCTATTAGTCTCTATATCTATTAGTCTGTCTACCTATAGTCATCTATCTAGCTGTCTATATCTATCTGTGCTCTTAGCCGTTGAAATAAAGCAGTGCATAAGTATCTGTCGTTGAAAGTGTGCAGTGGTACTAGTCGGTTAATTGCCATCCCGAGTTCAAAGTGCCCGAGTAAAAGTGCAAACTAACAGAGCTGTGCTAGAGAGACAAAGCAAGACACGTGTGTAGAACAAGTCATCGAAAGAGGCGTCAGCGACTCGGCGAGACCCGGCAATTTTCTTCGCTAGGACGATTTTCGGCAACTCGTCAACGACGGAAATCGAAGCGATGGAAGCGCAAAGTCAAGACATCGTGGCGAGCGGATCGCCGCCCGAGGTGCCCAACGACCCAGGGTACGATGACCTCCCATTATTATCACGTGACACCCACATACATGAAAATAAACATACAACCGCAGACAAACAACGCGCGCGCCGTAAGACACGCGCGCCAGCCTCGACGTCGAGCCGTCTGTGTGTGTGTGTGTGTGTGCGCGCAACGTATTACGTAGTACACGACGCTCGCAGTTTTCAGCGCTATAGGTCGTCGAGTCGTGACTAAGAGACACAAAGTGCAGTAGAGCGGCGGCGGTTATAAGCTTACACAGAGACCGAGGCGAGCGAACGACCTATAGCTAGCTGCTCTTCCGCATGCATCACGCGACACGTGTTTTGCGTGTACGTCCGTCCGACTGTCTGGCCATCCATCCGTTCGTCGTCTATCTGTCTCATTGAGCACGCGATCACGTGCTCCTCGCCACGCGCTCGGCTAATTTACCGGAGCCGCGAGGCGCGCTCGTGGCTTTGTTGCGCCCCGGGCTGCGGATACCCCTCGCTGCAGCTTTGCTCGCCCTCGCAGAGCCCCTATACGACTCTGCGCTCTATAGCTCGCTAATAACGATAAAGGCTCCTTTAATCGTGGCCCTCGTGCCGCATTTACCTATATACGTAAGAGCCGCGAGCCAGACAAAGTTCGCGGAGCCGACGCGGACGCCCTCTTGGAATTGCCAAAGAAGGGCCTCGAGGCCGAGCAAAGCTGCAGCGAGGGATATCGAACTCGGTCCATGCATACATACAGTACGATTGACCCGCTTGCGGTCGTATCGTTTTGTTTTTCCTCCGCAAGGGTCGGCGCGCGCCTCGAGTTAGTTGGGTGCTGCGCGAGCTGTTGCTCGGGCTCCATAACCTCGCTCCATCGCCGAGAGTTGGCGAGTCGCTTTTCGCGCTGGCTGGCAGTAGCAGCAGCAGCAGCAGCAGCATCGGGTGGGTGCGGATGATCGGTGGCGCGGAAAGGAGGGTGGCTACGGCAAGCCAGCCAGGAGGTCGGGTCACGTGGGGGCTGGGAGGGCGAACGCTGCCGCGATCGAAGTTACGTGTACGTGCGCGCGCGCCTCGCTGCGACACGGCTGTTGCAGCTGCAGTTTTCGGGCGGGGAATGCAGACGTCGGGGAGCTTGCGGATCGCGACGGAGCTTGCAGCTACGCCGCCGAGCGAGTTGCCAACTGCCTCGACTATATATCATGCCTGTGTACGCAGGCGAGAGCTAGCTAGCGAGCCAGCCGACGTCTGCGCGTCGTGTACTATCTCCCTCTATCCCTCTCGCACAGCAGGCAGCTGCATCAGACACAAAGGGGCTCCCGAAGCTCCCTTCGGCCACTCACGTGGTCGATAAGCGGCTGCGCGCGCGCCGACCCGAGCGAAAGGGGAAAACGCCGGTTTGTTCGCGACGACGACGAGTAGGAGGAATGGCGCTACTCCCCCAGTCACTGCCGCGTTATCCCTGCAGTCTCTATTTTTCTCTCTCTCTCTCTCTCTCGCTCTCTCTCGTACACGCTCGGATGCTAGTCGTGCTCTTTATATGCATGCTGCGTGTAGCTTGGCGCTGTTACGGTCAAATTGTACAACGACGACGACGACGACTGTAGCGTCGAAAGAGCACGTGGCTGTCGAGCGAGATACGCACACGCACTACGAGCTACGCGACTTCCGCTGCTCGCTGACCTCGATGCGAGGATGCCCTCGCCCGGCTAGTCTGCGCTCGCCACTGCCACTGTAACCATGACTCGGCAGCGATTTCGGGAATGTCGTCGAAAACGCGCTCACTGCTTTCTCTCTCGCAGACGGGGGCTGCGCGTCTTTGGTCGCGTTAGCGAGCGCGCTCCACGCAAACCAGTGCTATTGATTCTAAGCTCGCTTTTCAAGGCTGCTGCCACTGCAGCTGCTCCTACTGCTGTGTTTGCGCCGTCGAGAATGCGCAAATATTTGCAGCCCCGCTGCCCTCGCGAGTTCAACTCGAGTCATCGGCCCTTCTCCGTTCGCCCGACATTTTTCAGCCGCGGACTCGCGACCCTTTCGTTCCTAGGCCTTTTCCTCCACTGTTTGATTTATTTTAAACAAGATTTGGGTTAGATGGAACGATACGATACGTCTGACTAAAGCAACTCTCTGTCTACTTAAAAAGTAGCATTTCGCCTCGCGGTCAATATTGATTTTTCTCCCCGAGTCGCGTTGAATAATCGACCCCGATACCTCAATAATTCGACTTTTAATAATTGCCTAATTTGCCGTATTATCGACTCGAATAGAACGAAAAAAGAAGAAAGATTATAGAAAGAGCCGAGCCGGCTTTGAATTAATTTCCAGCAGGACAGCGCACCGTACGAGGCGCTCATTATTCATCGTGACTTTTAATCTACTCACGTACACCCACGTGGCAAGTAAATGCATGCACGGGAGTTTTACGTGCCTGCCGTACTTACGGCTCTGCGTGTGGTATCATATCGTCAAAATGACCGAGCGTGAACGCGCAAAATGCGTCGGCTCGAGCTCTACATATATTATATATAATACCCAGTAAATACGCTACGCGAGAATCGATTAATTTTTAGAGCCGATTATCAATCAGACTCGATCGAAAAAAAGGAGAGCCGAGCGTCCTCCTCTTTTTTTTTCTTTTCTCGTTAGTCTTTATCTAATCGAACTCAGACGTGGAGTAGGTAAAAGAGCTACTCAACTCGAGTAGGACTATATATAGGCGCATTGCTTGGCGTAGAGGATAACGATCGATGTCGACGTCGGCGGCGGCGGCGGCCGTTTTGGCGACCACGTGACGAGGCGCTCTCTGCACCCACCATCCAGCGTTGCGATTCCGCAATGCCGCTATGTATAATACGTGTGCTTCTTCGCGCTATTGAAATCGCAGCCGTGAGAATCGAGTTACATCGCGCATTGTTTCGCATTGCTTCGCATTGCTTCGCATTGCTTCGCATTGTTTCGCATTGTTTCCCTCGCGCTCAGCGACGCCAAGCTGGTCAAAAAGTTCGATGACATGCGAGGCACTTATTTGTAATTCCTCGGATCGAATGCCTAATAGTCGTGGATGAATAACCAAACAAATATTTGTAAAAGTTTCGGTCAAATAAGTCGGAGCAAGCGATAAATCAATTCTCACTTTCGAGAGAAATCAGAGATACTACATCGAGTCTTATTCTTCATTTATTATGTCCGCGTGCACGGGCTTATGGGAAAAGAAAGAGAGTCGAGAGAAAAGAAAAAGAGAATTAAATAAACGAGTCGTGCGCGCAGGGCTGTGCAGGCGGGCGTATCGACGCGAAACTGAAGCAGAGCACAAATAGCAGTCGAGCATAATCGGTTAGTCACTAGTAGGCGAGCGAGCGGGCGCTATCATAAAGATGGAGAAGAGCACGAGAGGCGGCCGAGTCGAATGAAGTTGGGCCAACTTTTAAGTGCTTCGTTTCGTCGCTACTGCCTGGGCGAAGCAGCATCAGCTTTGAGAAATCCGCGCACACGCGCCTGCCGATGTAGCGTAATACTCTTTTTCCATTGCAGCCAGGCACAGTGCCGGCCTCGGGGATGCTATACTTATATATATAATATGTACGCGCGCAAAGCAGCTAGCAGAAGAAAAAGAGGGAAAAAGATGAATAAGAAAAGGACGAGGCCGCTGCTGTTGCTGCTGGCCCCCGTTGTACTACGCGGCTTGCTCTTTTCATACGATCGCCGAGAAACAAGTTTTCTTTCCAACTTGCTTCGCTTTTTTTCTTTTTTCTTTTCTTTTCTTTTTTTTTTTTTTTTTTTGGACCACCAGCTCTTCTCTTTGTTCGAGAAGTGAAAATTACGAGTTTATAATTCGTCTATGCTTTCGCATGCCCGAAGAATTTGAGCCGCACGAAAAGTTTAGGGCTTGTGAACGGTTTTGCGGTTTATCGAGAGAGCATTTCCGACTCGTTCAGCGATGAGAATGCCAGATGTTGGAGCTGAATCGAGCATTAAAAGGCGAAAGAACGAAACATCGGTGCGCAACGATGAAAAATGATTTAACCGAGTTAAGAACGCTACGAGCACGTCGCTCATAAACGTAGGCTAGATCGATGGAAATTGACGTATATGCTTCAACGGAATGAATGCGCAGCGATCCAATGATGGATATGGACACTCGTGTGCACTTTCGAATCGAAGACGGCCCACAGCTCTAACTGCGCGCGGCCATTAAACGCGCAAAAGTTCCATCATCGTGCGTAATATCATACGACGTGTGTAACGTTCAAGATTTGGCTCCTCGATACGAGCACTTTTCCTTGCGCCACTCCTATATCCTTTCAATACACATGTACATATACACACATGCATGCCAATACGTATAGACAGCCAAGAGCAACTGATTCAAGGGTTTCTTTTGGCTTTCTCGAGACACTGCGCAATGCTGACATGGTCGTCTTTTTTTTGCAGAAAAATGTTCATCGGGGGATTGTCTTGGCAGACTAGTCCAGGTAAGAATGCAGAGATTGTTACTGATTGCCACGTTTGTACTATAAGTAGTGGGTGGCTTCTTTATATCACGTAGGCTCTAAAGTAAAAAATGTAAGAAATGGAAAAAATAATTCAATAGTTTCAATTTCTATGCGACCACTGCAAATGTGCTCATTGTTGTTTGAGTTGGTTTAAGAGCCGCACTTTTCAATGATCGATCGAATTATTAATAGCTAATTCCAATTTGCCTAAGTTTATTTTATCGATTCGACTCTACGACCATTGGCTCGTGGCGCTCGACGAGCTCTCTCAATAAATCTTTGCAACGCCTGGTTTATGTATCTCATTGTGATGTCACGGTGAATAATAAACGAGCGATATTATTCGCGTACGTCGGTAGCTGACACTATATGCAATGCTCAGTCCACATTATGCTTCCATAATAAGCGTAAATTAAGAGCGAGTCTAGGCTCGCGGCTGCGATCGCACGCGCCTGGACTAGCTAATTATTGCGTACGAAGAGCGAATAAAATACGATAAAAGAAGCTTGCCGCGCTGATCGGTGCGTTATATCGCGTGCGCGCGCAGTTTGTAAACAAGTCGACGCCTCCGGCGCACCAAATACGTCTTTATTATTTCACCTATTGACAAGCTGCAAAGGAGGAACGAGGGGCGAAGCAGAGGCAAGAGAAGATAAGCCTGGTACATATAGAGCTCGAGCAGAGTTCGAGCTCGTGTGCGCTTTGGCTGATAAGCTCGTCGCGGCACGCAACGTCGTCGAGGCCGCCGCCGCCGCCGCCGCATCGTTTCGACAATAATTCCTTTGCCTCGCGTGTGAACGCACTCGCATACATATACACGTTTATTTACAGATGCGCACGCGTATTCGTGGGCGTATAAAAGCTAGCCAGATTTGAGCGACTCTAGCATAATAGCGCAAAGTTTCTAAATGTAGCGCGCAGAATTCCGTCTCGTGTGCGGTGGCGGCCGCGTAGGCGCGTCATCGTCTGATGTTGTACACACGTGCTTAATAAACGCTAACGACTTGGAGAGCAACACATGCACGCGCGCGAGCGGCCAGAGTAGACGCTTTGTAATCGTGCTGCTCGCGAGCTCTGCGCAAAAGTCAAGGTTGGCCACCGTTTTAGAGACGATGAAAAGCCGTGTTAAAATTTGATTTTACATGCATATAGTCGAGCCTATAGCCTACGCGATATACATATCTGATGTATTAGCGCGCGTCCAGAGCCCAACAGCTGTGCTTGCACCTAAGTGGCGCGCCGTCGCCTGCGCGTGTATATGTATTTATTATTCGGCCAGTAAGCTCATGAATCACGAGTATGCAGTGCGCGATTCAACTCGCCGGATGGCTAATGAACTGTTTACCTTATCTTTTATTAAATAATTATATAGGCGCTTGCACAAAGTCGGCCTGTGTAAACCGTACATCGTTGCCGGCATATTATATACGTATTGCTGCACGCAGAGTCCGGCGCGCAACTCGCCCGAGTACGCTTCACAAACATTTGCAAATGAATAACCATTTTGCTTGTCGTTAAATGTGCTGCTCTTCTATCCGCGTTTTCTGCCCGGCTCTCGACTCTCGACTCTCTCTCTCTCTCTCTCTCTCTCTCGTGTGTAGTACTTTTTACCATACACAGTTGGAATAATTATACCCGGCATTATAATATATACGCGCGAGTATATGAACGCGCGTGCGAGTTACGCGCCTGCAAGTGATTTAACGAGCTGCGTTCGATAGAAATATTCGGCCGTACTCATTCACGGGACGTCTTTTGCACGATTTGCTATGCTCGTGTTTTAATATTTATTTATCGTTTGTTTGTTTTTTTTTGTTTTTAATTACTTCGTTTATTATACTTTTTTTTTTTAAACGATTGAATTATTTGCACGGAAGGACATGAAAATACAGCTAAAAATTTGATCAAAATTCGAAATTAAAAAGGAAATTGCATAACTATAAATTAGAAAAGCATTTTATTAGGTAACATGTTTCATTGGCACGTGGTAATTAGGCACACGTACCGATTTACTGACGAGCGAGTGATTACTCTTCTACTATTTTTACAGTTGATTAAAATCTAGCAACCATAGGCGTATATTGAAAGTGTGCTTGACCTCAAAATATTTATGGATCATTTTTCGAAGAGTAATGTGCCACCTCATCATTGCCACTAAATTTTTCATCGACTTATTTATGCACGACAAAAAATAATGAGGGCTATTGGTTTTGAAGCGATCTGAAGAATGAAAAAAATCTTGATCTCTTTAATTGGCTAGTTTTCTGAACCACTTTAAATGGCAGTTACTTACACGTGTAGTAGCAAAAATTTAAATGAAAAATTTCCTAGTCAGATTTCGAGGCAAAGCAGTTTATAAACAAGGCTACTAGTGATAAACAAAGAGCTGCCTTATCGCACATAAGCAAAACAGAGAGAAAAAGAAATATTGGCTACAGGACAAAAGTAGGCATGATATGGGCAGAAAATTTAGGTTGAGCTTATGTAAGCTATGATGGTGCGCTTGAATAGTCGCCAAGCTTGTATGAGCGCGCCGGCTTTGGCCTTGGACCGAGGTGTCGCTTGCATCGGAGCTAAATGTATATATAATCTTTAGACGATTGATCTAATTTACTAGTCACAGAGCGATGAAAAATGAATATTGTGCGTATAGGCAGTCTGACCTGGAAGCAGATCTCATTACCAAGCTAACTTTACAATCAGACGGACATAACTACTTTTTTGACAGTAGAAAAGACGAAATATTAAAAAATTCATCCAAGTTGTCAAGAAAAGTAATCAAACGAATTGAGGCACGAGTATGATCGAATAAGATTTTTCTTCAGATATCCAAACGAATTTTCATTGAGACGGGTGTGGCAAAGTTGTCTCCTCGCAATTGGATAATCGCGTAATGCCTAATTTGCAACGTAATTTGTTGTACAAGAATATATAGCTTCATCAATGGAGCTCGAGCATGTATTCATTTTACTTGTATGAGTGACGACGTTACTTGTCGAAGTTTTCAATTGCACTTGTGTACGTTAATTGTGAAAAAAGGTCAAAGCTATATGTAGAGCATACTGAAATAATGACGCACATATATGTATCGTAATCATCATCATCATCAGCAGTGGCGTCGGTAATGGTGGCAACAACAACAAAAATAACAACAAAAAACATGAACAACAACAACAACAACAACAACAACAACAACAATCATTCGGCGAATGAAACAATAACAGTGTAGAATACTCGAAATTAACGAAGTCTTTCTCTATGCAGTCGTTGTGCGAATATGCCTGTATGAGTCGACGTAAGCACACATAACACATTGTGCGAGTTGACGCGCACACACAGAGACAAATATAGAGCGACGTACGTGAGCGCGCGCTTGTGAAGACGAATTGTCTTGCAAGCATTATTTCGCTCGCTCGCAAACGCGCGCCGCTGCACTCGACGAGCGGAATCGATCTGTACGTGAGCGCACAGATCTAGCCTATATTCCTACGTTGTGTGTGTGTGTGTGTGTGTGTGTGTGTGTGTGTGTGTGTGTGTATTGTGCACGAGCAGCGAAGGCAGTCCTCGTTGATGGAAAAGTGACACACTTTCCCGCGCGACGACGCTCGAGCCGCATCCTCTCGTCTGTGCATCGCAGCGTGCGCGTGCACAAGCCACAACGCGCACGACACCGAACTCGCTATGGATCTGCTGTAGACGATATCTCATAAATACAAGGCGTCTATGAAGATGTATCTGTGCGTTCGTACGTATGCGCGATCGTTAATAGGTGACTCGAGGCGCGCGCGCGCGAGAGCGACTCATTAAAAGAGAATCGAGCTCCGCCGAGCGCACGGAAAAGCAAAACAAGTAGGAGCGAGGCAGAACGTCGAGCGAGCGAGGAGGATGAAAAAATTATGTCATAATATGGCTCGAGCTAGGCGATCGCGCGCGCGCCACATGCTGCACACGACGCGTTTCTCTTTGATGTTACGCCATGTAGCGATGGCGGCTGCGGCAAACTGCATCGTGTACACTGCACGGCCCGTCGCTCGCTTTAATCATTTATTTGCGAGAGCTGCTCGCCGCCGAGCCAGCGGTATATACCTTCGATCTATGACGTATAACATGTTTACATGTTCTGTAAACATCGCACGCGATAAGCTACACTGCGCCGCGCACGATGCGCTCTTTTTTCTTTTCTCCATCGAGCGTGTAACGACGTGCGCCATATGTATAGCTATACTTACCATTATATACTTTGGCTAGCTCGTTCTCAGCATCAGCGACGAGTGATAATTATATGTTCATGTACCGCTGAGCTGATTCAATTTCTTACGTTTAACGCTGCGTTTAACGCTGATAATACAAAGCGACCTTTACCTGCAGCCGCCGAGATAGTAGCAATGGCTTTTAGCTTCTCTCGTCTATTCGTAAACTTCGACGTTTACCTTGGCTAGTCAGGCGTGGGTAATACGTCGAGCGAATTTCACGCCTGACGGATTTTCATCAGTTATTTTCAAAAACTCCTTCGTGCGTAGAGTGCCGAGAAACAAATCGTGCGCCTTTGTGCATTACTCGATTGTCAAAGGAGCGTCAGACGAGAGCGCGCGCAGCTCTGATTTGTACTTTCAGACCGACTCCGGGGATTCTTCGAGCGATAAGCTGCGACACGTTTTGCGCCTTTTCACGTCACAATACACCAGTTGACTGGCTCTTTTTTTTATTCTTTTTCTTTTTTTCTTCGCTGAAAACGAACGGACGATAAGTTAAAAGCTGTATAATCACCAGAGAGAAATTTTACGAAAAAAATAACAAACTCGATGAAAGGATCGAACGGACGCGTTCGGAGCAATACCGTGCCACGGACTGGAAAATTAGTGGGCAAAAAGTTTGTACGTGTAAATGCTGAATACGTAACGTACTGGGAGATTTTCGCTCGCTCCTAGCGTAGACTGTCTCGTTGATTTTGGTGTCTCTGCGTCAGGAAAAGAAAAGCAGCAACAGCAGCCGAGTCAGTAGCAGATTACGCACGTAATGCACGATGAGTCGAGTGTGTACATCGAGCCCGTAGCAACTCTGCGTTAGCTCAGTTGAGAGACGAAGCAGCAGCAACAGCAGAGAACAGAGAAGGAGGAGCTCATGACACGGGCTCATTAGCGTTTATTTGCCGTCGTTACATAAGTCATTCCGCGCGCAGTACCCGCGCGCTCCCTCTTCCTCTTCGTCCATTGTCTCTTGCTCTTTCTTTCTCGCTCCATGCAACACTGCTCGCGTTACTATTACTGCTCTCTTCTTTTTCTCCTACTCCGCCTTCTCTCCTCTTCCCCTTCTGCTTTTCATCCTCGTCCTCCGTGCCCCGTCATACTTTAGCTCCGCTTTTGTCAAGTGCGACAACGTCTCAACTACGACGAAGACGACGACGACGACGACGACTACAACGATGCCGATGACGCCAAAGACGCATGTGAGCCATTTACATACGAGTCGTGTGTATACAATGTTAGCTACGTAAAATTATATTCGTGCTTAAATATTGTATTGCTTCGTGGAGATTGAAAGATCGAATCGAATTCCTGGATAGCTACGAGCCGAACGAAACGACGATCGGCATCGCTCCGAGATGCTTTCCAAAACAGCTCGAGCCAAGAATATAAAGCAATAGATAACGGAGTCGACTCGAGACTCGCTGTTCTCGTTGTGGCGAGCTCTTATATAGCACAGCTATGACAATTACATACGTTCAGCTCTTTATGCGCAGCTCGACGCTCCTCGGAAATGCTTAATCTTTGCGACAGGCTGGTTTTAAGGCGCCTCGTTGGCTGCCTCGGCGATCGAGCTTTTCATTGTCGTATCTCTGCAGTCAATATTATGAATGTATATTTTTTTACACGATCTCGAGAAGCGACGTCAGAGAGTGGCACGTAATCGTAAAAATAATAATGAAAATTGCCGCGTGGCGATTGCGGAGTGCGCCGCCTTGCTTGCTCCAACTACTCGTAGTAACAAATTCATCAATGACGACTTTTTTTGCGTCTATGCGTATGATTGTGCGACGCGTAACAAGCATAATAATAATATCGTCGAATAATATGTATAATGATACACGACTATCTGGCCGGAGGAAATGCAAATTGTTTATGTTATTACGATTGTGAAATCCTTGCCGAAGCGGCGGCATGTGTAGCCTCAGCACGACGAGATTTATGTAAAGTATATATAACTACATATGATATGCTGTAATGCTAGTGAACCACCGCCACGGCTGCTGTTGTCGTTGCCGTCGTCGTCGTCGTCGTCGTCGTTGTATATGCTCAAGCGTATATATTGTACATGTATATGCGCTCACGTGCGAGCAATAAAACTCAAAATAAAATGGACTCGGAATATAAGCTAGGCAGCATCGGGTACAAGTCGGCGAAACCCAGCCTGGATATCGCTTATTTCAATTATTTTTCACATTGGCGTCGGGAGAATAACTCGTTTTTTCGATTCAAGACTTGGAAACGCGTGCAGACATAAAGTAAATCGATGAATGAAAAATTGCACTACTGTTTCGAGGCGTTTCCCGTGCAAAAATTGCACCGTCGGCCATCGCGGCCTTGGCTGTATATGTTTAGATTAGTAAAAGGAACATTGCACGACTATGACAAATAGCCAATAGACAAAGTTTTCATCGTTGAATATTTAAAGCAACCCTTACAATTGATGAGAAAACGATTAATCATATACCTCTGTAGAATTTTTTATAATTGTATAGATTAAATACAGATGCGGGTTAAAGTGTCCTTAAGATTAAGATTGCGCATATGTAAGGCAGTAGGCATCATACCGACACAGACACGCTACAACGAGCATGTAGTGAAAGTTTGACGCACACGAAGCGTTGCAAGTTGATAACTGGAAAGGCAAATAAATACCAATGCGAAAGAGCTGCAATTGCATAGTTGATACAAAATGGCCAAATAAAGAGTATATGGTGCAGGCGCGAATGGGCGCGAAAGGAAAGGGAGATACGAATTTGCGGCGAGAAAGGGCAATCACTCAAAAGGCACTTTAGCATAAAGGCTAAAGCCGTTCTTCTCTCTGCGCCAGCAGCCAGCGGCAGAGGCAGCCTGCGTATAAACACAACAATGCGCATTCCAGGGTAATGCAGAGTCTCGATCGGCCACTTTTCCGCTTACGTATCCCGCATTATTTATTACTCGTTCCTCGAGTAGCAGCAGCAGCAGCAGCAGCAAGCTCTGGAGAGAAGCTTATACTCTCGTCTCTCTGACGGTTCTTTCTCTTTCTAATGCTCGCTCGCTACGTATCCTTTTTTTGCCCTGTTTCACCTCGAGCTAGTCTCTCGCGGTTAAGTACACACACGCTCCACACAAGCAAATATAACTACGTAGCTACATATATATATACTGTAGGCTGCCAACAATTGCATCTGCCATTGGCTGCTATACACACTTGCAGTCGCAGCAGCGCACACCTGTATGGATATAAAGGCAAGTTGCTGGAGCGTGTACACAGTGCGCGCGCAGAGGAGCTTTCTCTCTCTCTCTCTCTCTCTCACGTTCGTTAGAGAAAACGCCCGCGGAAAGCTTTATGTGCGTACAGCTCGAGCTTGCGAGCTTGCCCTCCTGCTCCTTCTCGCTCCTTCTTGCTCCTGCGTCCGCGTCTGTGGCTCAACGAGCGAGCTAAGTACACGTGTACGTGCGTGCTTAGTCTCTCTTTCTCTCGCAGGAGGAGCAGGAGGAAATCGATTGATACAAAGTTGCGCAGCGAGTTTCAGAACTGCGCTTGCATGCCAAGTTCCGAGCTTCCTTCTTACTCCAACGGTGCTCGGTTTCTGCCTCCAGCTCTATCTATATTATTCATATATGTGTATACAATCTAAATGTTGCCGCTATTGCTCCTAATGCTGCTTCCTCGAGCTTCCGGCGCGCAGCGAGACTAATTTTACCGCTATATTGCACAACTTACGCATTATTAGCGAGAGCTAGAAGCTAGCTTCGTGTGTGCATTATAATTGTCATTGATCCTTCTTAGCTGACGCTGGTCTTTTGAGCTTTGACAATTTCACTTTCGGCAATGCTTCCGTTGTAATTAATTTCAAGAAGCTCGTGATAATTTTCAAGTCGAGCGCTTGGAAACGAGCGTGCTGCTGCGGCTATACTGGTTTCTCTCGCAATTTCATGCGTCTAGCGTGCCGAATCTCGCGAGTTTGCAATTTTTCATTAAATTTGCAGAGCTTTGGAAAAATCAAACATTTGTTCGCGCTGACAAGCACATTTCAATCCAATAAGCTACATCTATATTCAAGAATGCGCATGCAGAGCTGCGTGCTATAAGCCTCGCCATCCATTCTGCCTATTTATCAGCGTTGGTAGCTGCGCGCACAGTCGTACACAGTTGGTAGGCGCACACACGAGGGCAGAGAGACATGCACACGTAGACTACATCAATTGCCCGTCGTCTTGGATCCCATGTGACTGGAGTGTAGCAGTGGCGTGGGGCGCTGTAGGCAAGTCTAGAGCCGATACACGTGAGCTATAGATAGCGTTTTTCCTCCGCGATCTATACGTGCTCCTATTTCTGAAGCACTGCAGCCGAGCATTGCGTGGCAGGTCTATATACGGCGTACACGTATATGCGCACACTTCGTAGCCCTACATTCGCCAAGGGAGCGAGTCTCGACGCGGAGTACGTGTAACCTCTCTTGTCAACGAAGCATCTCGTGCTTTCTCTCTCCCTTGCTATACGTCGATCGAGCTTTCTTCCGATGGATCTATTTCTCTCTAGCTCGTATATACACTTCTCTGGCGCGACTCGTGCCCCTTAACACACATATTGTATGCAACGATAGGTACAATATTCTGCTCTACTCAACAGCTGCTCAATAGATATCTCTCTTAGGTCTTCCTTACAGCACGATATACTCGTTGTATCTTTAGCTGAACAATTGTGGAAGCTATAGTTGTGCCTCGCAGCACAGCCCTAACAGCAAGAGTTCGGGTCAGTTTTGATTTTTAAAGTGCCGCTGCCAACGTAGACGATCGTACAGCAACGTTGGAAAAATAATTTTACTCGATAAGAGAGAGAGAGAGTAGAGGAAAAAAAACGCCCGGAGGAGTTGGCGTAACGGCGAGGTTCGAGCCAAATAATCGGTGGCACCTCGTTGCGCTATCGCCTCGCCACAGGGCCATTGGCGTGCAGGCTCGAAAGATATCCTTTTATATAGCTCGCGCTACACGTATAGCGCCACTCCACACCGTGGCCAGGAGATAACATCGGCAGCGCGGCTTACTGTTACGACAAAATGAGAGACCGCTCACGCTCGATAAAGCTCGTATCTAATGCTTGAATAATGTCTGCAATTAGCTTTTGCGCGCACTGCACAATGCCCTTCTAATGCAGCCGCATGCGCGCTTGTTTGCCCTAGCTAGCTGCGCCAATATTCCGACACACGTATATGCGCGTACACATTGGGAGCACTGCCGGTGCGTGCGTACGTCTGCGTGCCTGTATCGCGTAGGTGCGGCACTTTTACGATTATTCATCGACGAAACCGAGGCGAATTAGCTCTTATCGCGTGTCGTTAACCGTATTCGACGTTCATTAACGACCCACCGAGCGACGAATGTTTTTTTTTCTCTTTCCGCCTGTACACCCATATATACATACACGTACGAAAGCAGGACTTGGGTTGCGCGCAGCGTCGCAAAAAGCCAAGGCGATGCCGGAGGACGGAGACTTATCGGCGCGACACGTGTTTGGCTGATATCGCGTCGTTCTGTCGCGCGCCGCGGCGTCTTTTGCAAGTTGCCAAGCGGCAGAAGCTTATTACGGAGCTGCTCTCGGCCGCTGCGCATTATATACCAGCAGCAGGATACGCAAACGAGATTACCGGCGGATTAGCCTCGCTTGTTACGGCTCTCGACGAGCTATGTTTAACGGCCCGGACTGCGCGCCTTTAGGCCTGTATCGAGAGGACTTTTTAAGGCGAGCTAGCAGCGATAACGGACCAAAGCTATATAATTAAATTATTGATAAGGCAGCGTATCGGCGCGAGTTTAGCCATCATCGTGAACGCGAGTGAGCTGCTACGAGAGCAGCTTCCCGAGCTCGAGAGCTCGCCTATCCGCGGTCGTGCGTTGCTCGCATAATTATCTTAACGATTTCTTTTACAGCGGTCAGTCTGCGTTACGAGTCGATACGTGCGCGCGACGATTAGCGCGACTCGATGAATTCCGACACAATTAATCGTGCAAATGCTATAATTGTTACTTATGTATCGATAAGACGTTTTTCTTGCGAGCAAAACTCGAGCGTATTCGAACGATAAACGATTATCTCGCTCGACGCTCGCCTTGTACTGCAGTGAAGGAGCTCGAGCGAGCGGGTCTCGAATTAAAGCGGATCGCCAGAAAAAGCGATTCTTGGCAAGCCACGGCGCGCCCTTCACTGCACATCTTACACAACATCGTTCGCGCGGAAAGCGCAATAACGAAAGGAAAGAGAGAAGTATTATGATGAGGGAGGTCCTGCCGCCGCTACGTGTGTGCGTTTCTCCAGACTGCGCCTGCGACTCTCCGACTCTGCGAGTGTACATATACCTACTGCTCTATGTATGTATAAGCGCTTCAATTTCTCGCTGAATGAGCAGCAGCAATCGACTTTTTTTTATTCTGCCAACGGCTGCTCTGCACACTTTTTTCCTCATTCTCATTTCTCTCTCTCTCTCTCTCTCTCTCTCTGACTCTCTCATTCTCTTTCTCTCTCTCTTTCCACTTTCTTTTCACGCCCAAAAACGCGCTCATTTTCTCACGAATGAGCGGAAAGGTTCATCTCATCGGCTCGAGTTGCAGTTGGCATGAATTATGCATTCGGGCAGCGCTACCGTCGTCGCTTCTTCTTCTTCTTCATCATCGTCTTCTTCTTCTTCTTCTTCTTCTTCTTCTTCTTCTTCTTCTTCTTCTGTGCGTCTGTATTAGCCTGCGCCACGGGCACTATATGTGCATGTGTATTAGTATAAGAAGAAACTGACTCCATTTTGGCTGATCTATGCATTAAGCGAGTGCCGCAATCCGATTCGATAATCGGCCCGATCTAAATGGGCTTTGCGATGATACACGCAGCGAATGTCAAATTGAATGTGGATTAAGAGATTGGCTTTGGTGCATTGGAGCTCGAAGCTCGGGCGCGAGCATGTATAGCAGCGCAGAGATCGCAGCGAGATCAGCTGCGTAACGCAGCACTGAACATGTTGAATGTTATACGCGTGCGTGCGCCCGGTGCGAGTCTCGCGCGAATTTGTGCGAGCGACGTTTCGCTATAACTCTCGAGAGTCAGCGAAAACACGCTCTTAGCGTCAAAAAGCCATGTTTCCGATATTTATCGCTGGCGATTTCCACCGAACGCGCAGCAGCTCGCTCTTCCATGAGCTATTAGTGGTATACGAGCGTGCAGTTGGCAATTATCGTTTTCATAAGATCAAAAGCGCCCGTATTCGCCTACTACCCGTAGCATCCGTTTCCTCGCAGGGCCAGATAGCGGCGGGTCCGCGCAAGACACGGACTGCAGCTTCGCAGTCCAAAGGCGCCATCGAGATGTTTTCGTGCGGCGAGCATTGAAAAGTTACCCTCGTAATTCACGTGATTATGGCCAAGTGAGTCGGCCGCGACGTTTTCTACTTTGCGGCCCACAGTGCGCGCTCGCAGTCTCGAGTACGTAGGTATAGGTACGCGGCCGCAGCTGACCGAGCGACGCTAACGCCGAGCACTGCTATTTTTGAATCGTAATTGCGCGAGCTCGCCTTAATGGAACGAATACGCTGCCATGCAGATACCAAGAAATGACAGGCCGAGCGGAAGGTGCGCGAGAGAGAAAAACAACGACGGAAATTGATCGACGTACGCCAAGTGCATGCAGCGCGAACACAGCTCCGACGACCAACGCCGGCGCGATTAGTCGATTTTTGGATTTACTGCGAGCGAGCAGGCTCGCGTTGATTGAAATGTGGAATCGCCAACGGCTCGATTGAAAATAGATTCAGCGCCATCGACGTTTGACTCGTCGGATATGTTCCAAGCGCGCTCCCGAATGCCCTGCAATGTGAAACTCGATCGCCGCATTATCGCAACGACAAATGGACAATCTATATACGCGCATCGGCAATTGCGACTCAATTGTATAAATTACTACTTAATCGGGCTTTATTTCTTTTCGCCAACTGCGCTGATCGTTTTGATTTTGCAGCTCTGCAGCTCTCTAGAATCGCCGCCGCGTCTTTATCGATCGCTGTTGGCTTTCGCCCGCTTCCTCGTCTCTATATAGAGGCAGCAGCGCGCCGGCCGACTCTTCATTTTTAGACGATAAATTATTTTTATTTTTAGATTTTCGATTGCCACCCAAACGAATCGTGACGTGCAACGCAACTTGATTTTTTTTTACTCTCTTCGGATGACCTTTTGTGCCTTTGTAATTACAACCATCTCCTTCCGCACATCTCCAGTACGCATAGAACGAGGTTCATTTTCAAAACAAATACAAACTCGGGCATTTTTCGCTCATTCCAATGACTCGTATGTATTTTCGCCAAGAGATGCCCAAGTCCAGTTTATATTCACGATGCACACAGATAATGGAGTGAAAATCAGATTGACTATTGTCCTAATGGGCCGTGTGCGAGCGAGAAAGAAATAGTTATAAATATGGAATATTGCCACTCAAGCTTGGCGATTTGGTTTATTATATAGCGCAAAGTATAATTATCTAACTCGTCGCAGAAATTCAGCGCTCTTGCTCTTGACTCTATTCATTGAATATTCCTTGCTCGCCATTTGCAATTGATCTAGCCCGTAAAATCTGAATGGCCTGAGAGCTTTGTATAATTTTACTGATCACATTGAAAAGCTCTTGTAATTCTATTCTAGTCGTGGGGAAAAAAACAAAATTACTCCGTTCAAAGTTAGCAGAGCCGAAAAGGTATTCTAATTTGTAATATAGCAAATCAGATAGAAAAAAAAAATTGGCGGAACTGAATAGAAATCCTGACACAACGTGCAAAAAAGCCGAAGATCGTTGAGTCACTTATCGCTCGTCGTCTTCGACTCAGCGGTTATGGTTTTGTCGTTGTCGTCAAGGAAAGCTATATACACGACGTTATAGATACATAAAATCGTCGTTTTCTCTCTCTCACTCTGGAGCATGCACGATACACGCGCGCACGTATATGGAGAAATTACGTGTTGCTGAGAGATATGGGTCAGTAAGAAAAAAAGATATGTACATTCGCAGAAACACCAAGAGAACATTGGCACGATGAAGAAGACGAAACAAAGAAGATAAAGAAGAAGCGCTAAAACAAACGAAAGAAAAAGAGATGAAATGAACAAAGCAAAGTGCAGGGCAGAGTATATTATTAAGAGAGGACTGCGAGCATCGGTCGGCTGACCCTCGTCGCGTTCCGCTTTTTTCTCGCTCTCTATACCTATCGCAATCCACGTATTCTGCATAGAGACCATCTGTATATTATAGAACTCGCGACGCTATTGCTGCTGCTGCTGCTGCTGCTTCTGCATCAGGCAGAGTATATATATAGCAACATCAACAGACGACGTCGACGACGACGACGACTATGAGAGGGGAACTTTAATTACGTAAGTAGGTCGAGAAGGGGCGCCTAATTTATCCGCGACGTGTGTAGGTGAGCTACTCCACTGTTACCGCTGCTGCTGCTGCTGCTGCTGCGCTTGTTACTATATAGGGCTTTTGCAATATTCGCTGCTGTCGCTGTCGCTGTGTTGAGTGACAGAGAGAGAGAGAGAGAGAGAGGGAGAGAGAGAGAAAGAGAGAGGGTCAACGACTCTATACGATGACAATGTCGAGCGAATGATATATATACATGTATGTATGTATGTATGCACGTACCTATATATTATGTGTCTGTGTGTTAGAGCAGTGCTCGTGGTAGATTTCTCACCGGTGAGTGTTCCGGTTTTTGTCGACGTTGGATATTATGTAAGCTTTTATGTGCGTTCGCTGTGCTGCATTCCACGTGCAAGTGCAATACGTATATATGCTCTTTCGGATACACACACGCACACACATCTATACGGGTGTCGCTAAGTATACGGCGTATTACACTTCACATTGTACGTGCACGCGGATACAGGTATATATATAAAAATAGAACGCAGTCTTGGCGAAACACGATCCGCTCCTATTACGTGTCAATGAATAAAGGCACTAACACGAGATAGTATTGCCGAGTTGCGAGTAGGACCACTGAATTCGTCGCTCGACAGCCAAGAAAGCAAAGCAGTACATCGTTATCATCCGCGATCATTCGTACTCGCTGCGGCGCATTTATCAAAATTGAGCCTGCCCTTCTCGTGGCTCTTGACGAGCATCGACCTTGCACATTTTAACCTATATATTTATATCATGCCTGCCAAACCCATAACGTTCAGCCGTGTTTATTATTTCATTTCACAATTCTATCAAGTTGACTCACGAATGACTTATGGAATGGAACTTGTAGTAAATAATAAATATGCTGGAGTTGGACGTTCGAAATTCAAGTTCGAAGAAGGACGATCGTTGTGTCGCTGCGTGCCGCGCGTCTCATATCATGGTCATTGTTTTGGTGCTTGCTTGCCCGAGCACTGCCATTGGCCGGCCGGCCGCCTAGCCGAGTATTTGTTTAGTGGATGAACGTCGCAGTCTCGAAACAAAATTCTCGCCTGCACGTTTCTTATACAAATAGTATATTTACTTCTCGTTAGTGCATACATAATATGTAAGTGAAATGTGAATTGTGTGTGTATGTGTCTATGTGCAAGTGAATCCAAACGTTTATACATTAATAAACGTTTGTACGATACGATACTTTGGTTAGAATTTGCGCATCGTTATTTATGGTTATCGTACAAACATAGTTTAATGCCGCAAAAATAAATACTTCCCACCTCTTCCCGGAATTAATTTCATTCATCGCAATTGTTACGATTCTAATTCACAATTGCAGATTCGTTAAATGCTGTCTAAATCAGGTAAATCTTATTTGTTACTTTCGACTTTACGTGTCAAATGGGGGCCTCTCTCAATTCGAGCCATAATTCATCATTCAAAGAGTATTTTCGAAAAACCTTTGGAATATTCATTATTTTATCTCGCCGTAATGAAAATGTATATCCTCGCAGTATTGATACCAAAAATGAAGCAATTTTTAAACATTTTGCAGTTCATTATACGTTACGTCGGTTGTAGAAGAGTTCATATCGTTCTTCTAGAGGGGAAAAGGCAGGCATCCACGATAAAAAAAAGGTCCCCTTGAAAAATGAAAATTGTCCATATTAGCTAAAAGAATAATTACTGCTGGAAATTTTCGTACTTGAGCTGTATGCGTGTGTGTGTGTGTTTTATAATATAATTTAAGTTAGTAAATTTCGTAGTTAACGAATTATAAAACTTTAGCACGTAGTTTAGTAAGGAAACACATTCACACATTGGCAGAGTTTAGCGGACACCTTGAACAGTCTGACCTAGATAAAGGTACATACAGCGTTACGTACATACACACATATAAGAAGGGCAAAAAAAAGTTGGCTCGTAGAGGTAGTTGTAAATTTGCATTTTTTGTACATTTACAGCGGTGTATTATGCTCATTTGCCCCTAGTCTCTCTCCACTCTTGCACACGTTTTTTACAAAAGTAGCTAGTATATATAACTTGCAGTTGCACATGTATATACGTGGCATATATTTAAATGTATCTATACACACTACAAACTGCTTGATTTTGCAGCAGTGAAATATAAAGGGCTGAGCCTATTCTAGACCGTTTACTATTGTTACTATTTCCGCTTAAAATTAACGCAGGGGTCGCCCCTACTAGGCTGCGTTTACTTTTTGAACTGTTACAGAATTAAATACCTTCAAGTATACAAAAGCGCCCAGAGCCAGACTTTTCTTGGAGTGCGCGGATCAGCAATGTAATGCGGGAAATTTGCAGCTCGTAATATACGAGCACGAGAAAGTGGATGATGTGTCGGGGAAGAAAATGAATGCACATAATACGTGTCCTGCGCTCGGAGAGGCGCGTTCTCTCGTTCTTTACTCTTTGCGACTGGACTTTTTCAAAAAATATACTTACACGGTAGTTTATTTTTGTTTAGTAGTGCTCGACAAAGTCCGCATATTTTTCTGCGAGCTATGCCGCTATACACTGCGACGTCGCTGTGCCTCGAGCGCCACATTTATTGCATTTATTCAACGTGACTCGATGTATTTTTATACCCGCTCGAAAGTAAAATGAGTTGCGCAGCGGCAAAAACTAGCTTCGGTTTATTCAAGACATTCCTGGACTTGGCCCCGTGTGGATTTCTCGTTATCTCGAATCGACAACTGCATAGCAATCGATGCCCTCTAGGATTATAATTAGCCATATCCGCAATTACTTAGGCTTATGTGGCACTAGCTAAAAAAAAGATACGATTTGTTTCGATCACCACAGTCTCAATGACTGTAAAGCCCCGAAGATAGTCTCGGTTGGTGATTAGGTATATTCAAGCGGCTGTTGCGGAATTATAGCCTTCGAGTGCTACCGACCGCTAGCGAAATACATCGAAGTAACGGTTTCATGAAAGTGTCCCGTGTAAAAGTAGTTGTGCGAAAATTTTTTCGTAATGAGGAAACGATAACATTTTTGCAGGAGCCAGAGCGTAACGCAATCAGAATTATGGAAGCAAAACCGAGCGTCCACAAATCGTAATGTGTACGCGTGCGTGGGTATTAAATGTGTGCTGCATCTGACGCTGTTGAGTTTGGACGCGGCGATCTGGCGCGGTGGTGGTGAGGAGGGGGCATAGGCGGGAGGAGAGGATGAAGAGGAGAGCAGCCGGAGACAAGGGACACCTTGTTATGAGCTGTGACCTTATCTCCAGCGTTTTCCCTCGTGCGCGCGAATCGTTGCGCAGAACGTGCCGTGCGTAAGGCTTATCTCAAACGCAGCTTGTGATGCACACATACACATACTGCATACCATAATTTGCTTTCTCTCTCTCTCTCTCTCTCTCTCTCTCTCTCTCTCGCTCTCTCTTTATCGAACTGAACTAATGGCCTATACCCAGCCGATAAGATAATATTACACGTGAGCACATAGTACGTACGCACACACCTCGATGACGTTTTTACGCCGCTTTTTGCAGTGTTGCTTTGTGACGAAAAAAGCCACAGCTATGTGCGATACTTTTGTTCGCGCGCACGCGACTGTATATATTTGCGCGCTCACAGTTCGCAGAGCACAGGTCGAGCGATCGATTATTTATTTTACCTTAAGACCGACTGTTGCCGGATTGTCGACAAAGATACGACACGCGAGCGCATTTCCATTGAACTATAGCTGCAATCGGAAGCAATTGCTGGCCCGGCGAGTGCATTGCGCCGCGCGCTTCGAATATTATCGCGCTTATGCGATTCATTGTGAGTTTCCCTTTCAGTGACTGCACAAAACAAAGTCGCACTTTTGATGGAAATACCTCGTTATTATGTGTACTGTGTAATGTAAACGCGCAATAAGTGTCCCTACGCGTGTAAGCCGAGGCCGTATAAACCGGTTTTCGAAAATCAACGCAGCACTTGCTGTCGTTATTATTCTTGATGGTGCATCAAATGAAATTTACTGCTTATTTAACGCTCGCAGTATTTCGAATTATCGGGGCCACTATTCGCGCGCTAAATGGGTAGCGAGTGCGATCAACTGCGTTACTGCGTTCCTACTACCAGTATACGGACTTAACATTATCGCATCGTTGAAATTTAATTCTGCGTTGGCTGTTGCGGCGTTCACTGTGCGCCCGCGACACGTGAACGATATGAACGATATCATCGCCCGATGCTTTCGAATGGTGAAAAATTTTTAAAAAGCTGAACCAATTCATAAAGTTAATATTAGACTAAAGCGAGGAAGATGTACCTAGGTATACTATAGTCGAAGATGTGTAGAGCCTCGCTTTAAAAAAAGCAACGAATGTATGCGGCAGAGTATCTTCGTGGTATTCCCCATGCATATGCAATGACATTTTTTTTATACGCCCGCACGTCTCGAGGCAAATCAAAAGATGTAGCGAGACTTTAATAACCTCTGTCTTCTCCAAGGACTTGCACTCTGAGAAAGAGTCCGTTGCCGCGCCGATACATTTGCCGTCGAGCTTGGATATTCAAGCTTCATTGATTTTTCCTTGTGTACGCAAACGAAGCTTTGGCTTGCCTTTTTCCAGGACCGAATGGATACTCATTTATTTATTTATTTATTGGTCTGTAAACTTGAATACGCACGCACTCGTATATATATACAAATACAAGTGGGCGAATCGAGGAAAAAATGTTGACTGAATTTTTTTCCGAAAGTAAAAAGAGGAAAAGAGAGAAAGCAAAACAACTTTTCGTTCTTTGAGCCGTGCACGCGTATACGTGCATATAATATAATATACATGAATACATATATGCATACATTTGAATCTTTTGAAAAATCCTTCCTCAAAATGCAAATCTTAGCTTAGCCAAGCCAGAACAGCAAGAGCGTCCAGCAGCTCAGATCTACATAGAGCACTAGAGATCTGAAATTCGTAACAATATATACTGCTGACTGTATCTGTTCCACACGGAAGCACGCCTTGGATTTTGTGCTCAAGAGCAGCAGTGGCTAGCCATCGGTCAGGCCGACGGGGATATATAGCTGCGCTGCTGCTGGCTCTTCATCTAGCTTTACGCGGTTAGTGTGAATGGGACTGGAGATAGCGGTAAACCCGTGGCTGCTCGCGCCGAGTTACTCTGCTGACCTATGTCACGTCGCGATAACGTAACGAATAACCTTGCCTCGGCTCGAGCGCCCCATCCGCCTCTCGCTCGAGCCAATACACGCGCATACACACGTTATAATACCTGCGCATCTTTACGTGTTCAACGTGCAGAGTAGTCGAGCTCGCACATTTTCATACTTTTGCACACATACAATCGTTAACTGTATTAACTTGTAAAGTTCGATCTTTTGTGCGCTGATTAATGAATACAAAAACCCATTGGAAATTCGTGGCCCGATGAATCGCCAACGCATGAGGATAAATAAGTGCGCGAGCTTGTATTGTTAAAGCGTGTCTGGATGTTAATCTACCGTATAAATATTCATTTGTGCGATTGCGGTGTTGATCGTTCCTGCCCAAACATGCGGTTATTTTTCATTTAGCTCCACTTTCGATCTATGTGCACACGACTGATATGCAGATAAGTTAAATAATCCACAAGCCGCCAAAGGTGCCATGTTCCTATACAGAAAGCGCTTTTAGTTTGTTAGCAACTACGCTTCTTTTATTTTTGATTTTTTAATTTTCGAGCCAAAAAATCGCATCAATGTTCATGCAGCTTTTGTGCACAATGCAGAGCAGCAGTTTTTTACGCCTGAGCGTGGAAATAAAAGAGATGGAGAGAGAAGGGAATCGCGTGATTTGTATCTTGCACAGTTGGCAATATGCATCAAGACGTGGTACTTTTATGGGTAATATCGACTAAAACGGGGTTTTTTGCGTCCCAAAGTGCTCAATTCAAAAATAACTGATTTTATGGTAAATAAGGGCAAAGCAAAAACCATACACGGACAAGACATAGACTTATTTTTAATTTTTTGCAGCAGTGATATATTAAAATGAAATAATGCGACAATGAAATGGCACGGTAATGACATTCCATTTCAAAATCAATGAAAAAGTTCGTAGATATGAACAAATCCAGAATTTTTCTTCCATTTCACGGGCGCAAATCGACACTAAAAATTTGTTTTCGGTACGCGAGTAGGGGTCACGGGAGAGCGTTCTTTGGGGTTCTAGAAACGTAAAAAAATGCTTGAACACGGAAAATTTTAATAGTGCATCCACTTTTATGCGAAATAATGCCGTTTAGCATTAAAAAGCACGTAAAAAGTTGGTAATCCCTGAAATTTTTTGGAGTAAGCTTAAAAAAAAAAATCAAAAATTTGCTTTCTGCACACTTAAAAAAATATAGTAAACTTGACTGAGCGCCATAGTAGATTTTACGATAAAAGGAAAACTTACAATAACATTACAATACAATAACATTACGATAACAGCAGCTCGACTTGATTATACTGTAGATACTTTGGTAGATTTTACTGCAGTATATGCTTCACACGTTATGCTCATGCAGAGTCATTCTTACACCAATCTTTTACTTGTATACATTGAGATATATTGAAATTAATTTATGTTAAGGACGTTGGGGACTTTTGGGCCAAGATGGACCACGAAGTTGAAACTTCGGGAATTGATAGTTAAAAACCCTTATAATTTTCTCCCGAAATTTCAGCTTCGTTTGTCGAGTTAAATTTTTTAAATATTAATTTCAAAAGTACACTTTTTAACATGGCTACCATAGGGTCGCGCAACATATTTCACACGATTTTAAGTATAACTTGTGATAAAGATAAAGTTATTACCTTTCAAATGGTATCGGTTATATTGTATATTCACGAGTACATTTCAAAGTAATTTTATAAAAATAAAAAAATTTCGTGTTTGCTCTACACGCAATCTAACTTGAGAGGTTAGCAGCATACAAAAATACGCGCGATAGCATGCGTATTAGCTTTGAGCTTATGATACCACCGACCCACCTAGTCCAATCAAGTATCTACCTTCCGCTGTTTCTTGATAGTTGCTGATTTGAACGGTAACCGCCCATTCCCCCGAATCCATTCCCCCGATTACTTGCACTTGATACGCGAAAACATTTCTCTAGATTAATTATGTATTGCAATATAAAACAATAAAACGAAATTAAAAAAAAAAAAAAATTCGGGGGTTGTGCTTTCGGGGAAAAAGACGTCGGGGAAATTATCATTCGGGGAAATGGCATTCGGGGAAATGGATTCGGGGAAATGACCGGGAATCGATTTGAACTCGGTTGCATCCCCGACGTCCTTAAGGGGACACAAGAGTGTTAAAATCTGAAATGATAATAGGTGTAAAATAATGCATCAATCGAGTTTCAACAAGTATAGAAATTATCCATGTGTTTTTTCTTCATTTTGAATGCAAAATACCATTATAGACCCCTAGCATATCAATTTAATTGTGAAGACCGCTAAAACAACTTTTCAGCTTCGTTAAATACTTACCGCAGGATTCTCGCGTTCGCAAGTTTTTAACCAATTTTTATGGTTGATGGCTTAAACTCTTTGTAAAAGTATTCTCCTCCACTTAAGTATAACAGAATTTTGAAAAATGTCATAAGACCATTTGTACTTGTATTTTACAATACAATATATGCATTTATATGTATACAATTTCAGTATTTTTTGATTTTTTGTACATTTATAGCCATACAAATGTTCCTATGATATTTTTCAAAATTCTGTAACACTTAAGTGGAGGAGAATACTTTTACAAAGAGTCTAAGCCGTCAACTATAAAAATTGATTAAAAGCTCACTTTAGCATCCAGCGGTAAGTATGTATCGTAGCTGAAAACTTGTTTTAGTGGTCTGCACAGTTAAATTGATATGCTCGGGATCAATTATGGTTTTTTGCATTCAAAACGAAGCAAAAAAATATGTATAATTTCTATATTTGTCGAAATTCGATTGATGCATTATTTTACACCTATTAATCATTTCAGGTTTTAAGACTGGTGTGCCCCCTTAATATACATACGGATCAAAGATAGGTGTAAGAATGTCGCTGTATGACCGTAACAAGTTTAATCGGATCTGTAGTCAAATCTATTAAAGTATCTAGTAAAATCAACTTAAGTTGTTGTTACTTTCTTTCTATGTAATATAATCTACTATGGTGCTCTCGTCAATTTTATTTAATTTTTTCTCAGCGCAGGCACGTAATATACTACTTCCAACTATAAAATTTTCAAAATTTGGACGTTCGCAGTCCAAATTCCGCTTGTGTTTTTTACAATGTTGATGATAATTTTCAATTCGTTTGTGTAAGATCAATGGATGCTACTAGCAATTGGTTTGTTGTTAAATAAAAATGGAAAATCAGCAATTGAATTTCAAGACTTCGTCAGAAAAGTACGCAAGAACGAAAAAAGAAGACCGTGTAGTGTATAGAAAGCAAATACGAAGTCTTGGCACAGCGAACTTTAAAGAAAGTCGCGGGAAAAGAGGCTCTACTTATCGTAAAGCCTTCGTCAAGAAAGGAAAAAAGACGAGCGCGACGCGCTGTACGCGACGCTCTTACGACCGAAACAATCGACTCATTAAAGCCACAACTCGAATCCACTGGTTTCAAAGTCTCGGGCGCACAAATATAGCTCTCCCTACAACAAGAGTTGTAGAGGTTCTTCGCCTCAAGCTCGTTTTTTCGTTTAGTGAATGCGTGGATCTTTTTGCCCCTAACGCGTCTGCGACGACTACGGCTTACATTGTACATAAGCGCCGCACTTGTGTTACTGCGATGCGTGTCAAGACGCAAGCATGCGCAAGGGTACTCTGCCTACATCTGCAGCGCATCGAGCTCGACCGTGGCATATAACAATTACACACGACTAGTTCGAATATTTTTATACGTAATATATATACTTAGTTGAAGACGCGTCACGCTTCTGCAGCAGAAACAGCGGGAGTCTGACGCGCTTATGCGGTCGTTTATGCGTTGCATTTGCGGCACCCGCTTGCACATTGCTCTTATTTTAAGCAGCGCGACCTATTGTTTAAACAATCGGATTTTATCTACTATCCACAGATGCTGATTTGCCTCTGCTTGATTCCATTTTCGTGCAAATACTTCACTATGGAAATGTAAATATGATGCGTCAGTTAAATATCTACCCGCACTCAGCGATTTTCTGAAATGCATCTGTCCTAGAAATATACTGGGCTAGCATTTATGTGCGCCCTAATGGAAATCTCACTCGCTACGTTGATCGTGTAGACGTAAATTTCCAACTTCAATTTCGAATCGGATCAATCATTAATCTCTGCTTCATTACAAAGATCTAATGCTCGCCAATCGCTCAATATTCGTGTCATTTGGATTAAACCTCGCTATCCACCCGCTGCCGATGTCCACCTGTACTCTCTCTCTCTCTCTCTCTCTCTCTCTGGTCTCTAATGTATATAACCCACACGAGCGCAAATCAATTGTAGCTTTAAGTAATTCATGCTAATCGATATTGAGCCTGCTCCTGTGGATTGTAATATAGGCCATCCTTTTATTTTGTTTTTGGTTAGCAAGTTGGACATAGGGGGATAAAGCTTTGACACTTGCACTGCACTAAAAAATGTCAAAACACTGAGGTAAAAAGATGAAATACATATTTTCTTGGAAAATACAAAGTACACATACGTATATCGCAACTGGGGCGTGCCGACTTGGAGGCGCTATTTATGCACTTGTTGTTTACGGAAGTGACGTGCATCGATCTCCTGCAAGAGGGATGTTCGTATTCGCTCAGAGCGCTCAGGTCAGCAGCTTTTCGGGTTTCGGTAAATTTACAACTCCACCGTATATTCTTCCACGCCAGATTGTGGTTTCAATTTTTCTTTCATACAACTTTTATAGCCACTACGTGCGTAATTTATCGGACCGCTTTAAATAGAACATTTTGAAATACGATTCATTAAGCTTTTAGTACCTCGATCTGCTCAAACGAAATAATATAAAATGTTTACATTGTACCTTTTGTTTTTTGTATGCACGCACTTTTAAATAAGCGTCAATTTTAACTTTTTTTTCCTTGTTTCGCATCAAATCAGAATGAAGAGCGACTGGGCAAATAATTCCATACTACTGCTGGACGAGATTCAACAATTTTCATAAAATTTATGTGTTTTTATATATCTCTTGGTACAACCGTGGTTAATGTTAACATTCATTATCTTCTTTGTACGACTGCGCCTAGCTGTTTTTCTTGTTCCAACTTACGCTTCTTCTCGTTGTCTTGCTTTTTCTTTGTCTCGTATTCTTGCTGTAGCATATCTTGCGCTTGTCCTTGTCTTTTTTTAGTCTTCTTTACGTTTGCCAAGTAGCAAGTTTCTATTTATCTATCCACATCTATATTCCATGTACACGATACAAGAGTATATTTGTCCTTTTCATTTCGATATTTTTTTCTCGCTTAAACCCGACAATTTTCATGGCATTCTGTTCCCGGCATTGCTCGAATATTATATTTGTAAATAAGAATCAGCTAGCTTAGTAGTCTTACTTGCGAATTCAAATGAAAAAAATAATGTACATTGGAGTTGATTGTTTTTTTGACTTTTGTATATAGATTCTATTCTACCTTTTTACAAATATGTTTGAGGGCATTGGTTTTTTGAAATAAAAAAAAATCTACTGAAGGATTCTCTGAAACGTAATTATCGTTTGACTTATCAGACCTTAGAAAAGCCTTTAAGCTTTTATATTTGAAAAGGTTTCACGAAAAAATAAAATCAAGTATGAGATAAATGCAAATAATAATTATTGCTCGTGGCTGCGTCTCAGTGTTGAGCAATCTGCTCATATGAGCATAGCGATTTAAGTTTTTCTATAAATTGAATCTTTTGTTCTTTCTTTACGCATATGTGAACCTTCAGTATTTAATTATGAGTACACTGTTTGAGAATTAGCAATGTATATCAATACAAAATCCAAGTAATCATACGAAGAAGAGTAAAAAGAGATGCCATTGGAGAAAAACTATTATCGTGAATTGTAATTGTCAGTGAGGATTGAACCTCACTTGAAATTTCCTTATGCATGGCCGTAAGCGTATGCTTGAGCTCAATTTGAAGACCCTTGACCGACACACCGCAATTATTTCTGTTGCCTTTTGAGAGTAGTAAATGAATTCATCTACGGTGACATAACTGCGGGACGATACCGTAAATTGATTCGTTACCATAGAAACCGTGTGCATTCAATTCTCTATACTTTCTCTGAGTTTAAAGCGTCTGAAATTGTATCGCACAATTGAGTTGATAATGTTTAATACTTGGTATGACCACATAACTGCTGTTTTGTCCGTCTAAGCGACGGCACGGTTACACTGGCTTGAGCGTTGCTGCTGCTGCTGCTATTACGCTCATCTAAGTCCTTGTCGATGATTGTAATTTAGATAGGGATGGTTAATCACGTTCTGACAATAGCGCGACAATGTGGACACCGAAACGTTCACGATGGTGAAGCCCAGGCGCGTGCAAAACCAGCATGTTGGAGAATAACTTTGTGTGCTGCTGTTGGTGTTGCTGGCATTGACATTGCTCTGTTGGTATATGCCCCACTCCTGTGCTGCTTATATTTATTCCTATACCACACTTAAGCCTTGAGACTAAACCCTTTACTTGCGGAATGAACATATTATCCAGCTAACCTGTTGGCGAGCTCTTTTCCTTCACCTGAAAATTAAATAGTTTTGTATAGACTCTTTTTTATACTCAGAGTTTTCAGTTGATCGTCGATTCATTAAAATAGAAAAGCATTCGGGTTGAGCTGCGAGCATCAAAAATTTTCGCTTCCAATGAAAAAGCTCGGGAAGCCTACCTGCGTTTTACGACTACATCATAATATATAGTTTCACGAATCTACGCATGTTTGTAGGGAGATATAAACTTCAGCTGTGCCATGAAAAAACACTTGATAGCAGATAAATCCGCTCACATATCGCGTGGGTATTATATGACTGGAGGGCGATGTGCGAGCGTCGCACGAAGAAGACCGAGCGGTTTATGTACGCGTGCAAGTTGTTTTAATGACATATTTATCCGTTAAATCGCTGCGTAAGCTGCGTGCGTCGGGCTGCGTGCTTTTGCGTTAGTAAATATAGACTCAATCTAGGAGAAAAAAGGTTACCGAAAAGTCCATGACAAGGGAGGCGAGGACGCCGCTGCCCTGCGCCGTCGTTGCAGCGGGAAGCCTCTTTTTTCATCGTATCAGTTATCATTACACACGTTGCGCTCGCGAATCAATATTTAATAGCTATTGCTTGAAAGTCTCACTCCTGGCGTTACGTTCCTACAATTTTTCTGCGTGTCTGCAGTTTGCTCGACATTTAATATAAACTAGCGATATATCTTGCTCGCTGCCTCTGCCTCGATGTTAGATTATATTGCAAAAAAATCGTAAAAAATGCTTGAAAAACAAGAATATTATAAAAAAAATTCATATTTTTACTGAAAAATTATATGGAAGAATGTAAAATATCTATTAAAAAAAATAAGAAAAAAATATAAAGACGATTCTCAGTGAAGTCGAATGTGCAAAACACGCAAAATCGCAAAAAAAAGATATTTTTGATGTATTAATGTAGCTCGTGCGCCTTAATATTATATCAACTCTGTATTTTTGTTGTTGTACATTTATATATAACGGTAGGAAGATAGCAACCTATGCTGCGAGGGACATTATATAAAACATCATTACTTTTTACTACGTGGTCGTTTTGTTCATTGTGAACTCTTTGTTTTTCGCTATCTATAAAATTATGTAATGTAATGATGGTTTTGTCGAAAACATTGTCTTACTAGCACGACAATTCGTTCGGCCTCGCTCTATAATGACCAATGTATTTACTTTCTCTCCCTCACATTAATCGCGTGTACATCGACATTTTCCGCAAACTCGCGACAGCTACTTGCTCATTTTGTATGCACTTCACGCCTCGAAGTAAAGTATCCGATTGTGCGCCCCACGCGTGTAATTCGCATATTTTTGCCGGTTTATATGGTTGCTGCCTTGCGAGAGTGTCGCGCATTGCACTGCTGGTGACATGTCTGCGCATATGCATATTACGTCGCTTGAAGCATCGTCCTCACGCGTATTGTCTTTTTCGTCGAATAAAGATGAAAAATAAAGAGAGGAAAAGTGACTGTGGCGGTGGCAGACGCACTCGCGCGTACCGACCCACTCTGTCTGTGCAGCACACGTGAAATGTATAATATAGCACACAACGAGCGTACGGCGGGCACGTATAGGTTGATCGCGATGCGCAAGGGGGATAAGCGCCTTGCGAGCTCCGTGGTACAAGCGGAGCCAATGACTCGCATGGCCTCGTTATCGGCCTCGCATAAGACGTTCGGGTCTCAAGAGCGTGACCACCCTGGTGGTCGTCGACCGATCTACTGAACAAGCGACGAACCGTACATGAGAAAGAGAGAGAGAGATCGAGCAAAGAGAAACAAGAGAAAACTGCGCACCAAGTCGATTTACATCTCTTGTAAATCGTGTTCAGCCGTGCGTTCGACGCTACGTAAAAGTTTGTATGTGGTCGACTGTCTACTTGACCAAGAACTGAATGCGCTCGAAAATTGTCCAAATCAATTGCTTCGGAATAATCGAGCTCACTATATATATATATACGAGGTGACGAATTTTTCCTGTCTTAACGCTGGATGGTGTCTACTGTGCGCCATTTTTCTCAATGAATTTGTCACCGAGGTAGTGGCTGTTGTAGGCCCCCGAAAAAGCACGTATTTATGCGAGAATATTCGCATACAGACATATCGAAGAAAAGAGTGAACACGTTCGCGATATGTGCATATTTACGAGTAATGCATAGGATGTAATATATTAGCAAGCGTCAAAAGCTGCATTGATTTATGTTTGCCGAGCGCCTAACCATTGCACCATTTGTAGGAATATTTCTATATAAATAATCCATCCGCATTCCTTTTCTATGCTCGTGTGCTGTGAGCAGTGTATACACAATCGCACATTGCGCACATGCACATTGCACACGTTGACACACGTATAGCTGACACAGAGCGCGGGTGTTTCGCGTCGCATCGACCGCTCGTTCAATGGAAAATTCAAACAAAATAAATATCCCCACGAGCTCTCGCGACTGAGCCGGGTTCTCATCCTCGTTGTCGTCGTTGTCGTCGCGTCTCGCGAGGGCTACTAAGTATACACGTTTATCCGAGGATTCGATCGTATAGACTAAAAGTGAATCGATCTTTTTCAATGTACATATACACTGTATATGGTCTCGTTTTTGTACTTCACTCGAAAAAAGCATCTCCCTATTTCGCTCGCGCTTTTTCTTGTGCTGAATGAAACAAACGCTGCTGTATCGGAGCGAGAAAGAATATCCGTGCCATGCTGCCGCCGGCAAGAAAGCTAAGTGGGTGGGGAAGACCCTCTGCCGCGTGCGAGCTCGCGCGCGAACACGAAAGAAACAAAGGAAAACAAGGGCCGACGGCCTTTGCTACGCTCTGTTATTCTCTCTCTCTCTATCTCTCTCTTCACTCACTATTGCACACAACGCGGAGAAAGTTGCAAAAAGACAATGAAGAATATACTCCACAAGAGAAAGAGTGAGAACAGGTATACACAGAAGATCTTGAAAGTGCAGGTATACTGCACGAGCGAAAAAAAAGTGTGAAGATCCGGGCATATTGGGCCATACACGTTGCATGAACGACGAAGAAAAAGAAGCAAAAGAGGCCACTTGTTTTCAAGTACCTTGGTGCGCGTAACATTTAACGATGTATTGCGAGCCAGCGGAGCACTGAGTTCACAGTATCTATACGCGCATTGCAGTTGTGCACATGTTTGCCAGCGATGCGAACGTATACGATGGTCTGGTGCGATATGCACCGAGCGCGACTCGCTCAATAGCTTTTGCTTAGCTGCTTCTATTGACAACTTTGACTTACTCGTGCTACTGGCCAGCAATTGCTCGAACCTCCTTGCAACGGTTCGACAATAAATGCTAACACTATCTTCCGACTTACCAATTATTAAAACTCGTTTTACTTTCATTTTTTCTCTTGCAACCTAAGTAATAATACCGACTTGAAATAGCCTATTCCACGTGTAGTTGCCGCCATCGATTAACTGCCCTTAATCACAGAGTTGGATGTACACCGATGCAAAATCCTGTTATAAATTTTTACAGTAGACCAGCCGAAGGTCGAATTGCAAGGGACATTCATATTTTTCTGGCTTAGAGAACTTTTTGACGTAAAAAGAGTCCATCTTATCTTAGTATAGGGTTGAAAAAAATTTGGATTTTGCAGTTCTTTGAAAAAATAACATAAGTACGCTCGAACTTTTCTATTGAGAGTTGAGACATAGACTGAGTTATGACAGGTCTTATATTATCGATTCAATAATAATTTCATTCTTAGATTATGAAGAACTTGATGAAAAAAATGTTATGAGTGAAAAATTTCGTACAACCTCTACGGAAATTCATCGCCACTCTATTTCTTAAAAACTCTTAAAAACTCTTTAAAAGTCTAAATAAGTCTTAAAAATTCTTAGAAAAGTTCGGATTCCGTACCAAGATTTTTAAGAGTTCATAAAACTTTATAAGAGTTTTAAATGATATAAATAAATTTTTTTAATTTAAGTGAAACCTGATATTTGGTTTCCGAAATATTCAGACGGGTAAGGCAATCGCTTATTTAATTAAAAAAAATGTTTACAAATTACAATAATTATTGTTATAAAGAGTTATTAAGTATTGATGAAAGTTTTCAATATTTTTAATAGTATATTTTGCACCTAGGGAGTGAAAAACTGGAAAGTCTCAGAGCACGTGTAATTTATCATCCGAGGCGAAGCCGAGGCTGATAATCACATGCTCTGAGAGTTTCTTTTTTCGCTACATAGATGCAAATACAATTTTTTGTGAATCCCCCGGTCTAAAGTAACATTTTCATTTCGCTCAGAGGGAGTAAAATGTTACTTTAGGTTGGGGTGACACAAAAAGACTTTATTAACTCTTTAAAATCATTAATCAGATGTACGAAATCCGAACATTTGTAAGACTTTTTAAGACTTTTTTAGACTGTATAAAACTTTCTCATGAGAAAAATTTCCGTCGGGGAATTTTCAAAAAACATCTAAATTTTTTCTGAACTTTTTGGGTTATTCTTGGTTTTTTCAATTTTACCATTTTTAGAAAAATTTAAAAATTTGCTCGAAAAATTAAACAAAATTAAACAAAAAAAAATAAAAAAAATAAATAAAGAAGTCAGGAGTGACTACGTGTTTGATTGACATATAAAAAAAATTTACTTAGCTAATTTTATGCGGTTTTTTTAGTATGCTTTAGACCTATGAGTCAAATCTCTTTCGATTGGCACATTTGAGTCACAATCAAATTTAAAGCCCTAATTTTAGTTCAAATTTTTGGCAAAATCAAAAATAATTAACTTAGATAGACCGTCGCGAAAATTTAGCCGATATTACACTTAACTCGAGGATTTTACAAAGTATAACTCTCGAATTTTCAAAAGGAATATCAATGTGCAGTCACAGAGTAACTTGCAAAACGTTGAAATTTTTCTTATATTAATGTTAAAACCTCAACGTTTTTTCTCTTATTTCAAAATTTTTTTTGGGTTTCATGGTACTCAATACTGAAGCTCACTGTGCTTAGTTTGATCTCATGGGCCTTAGGGCCTATTTTTTAGAGGATTTTTCACATTATAAAAAAATCTTTGTTATTTTTTATATCGATATAGAAGTACTTAAACGAAAAAAATGCAATGAACAAAAGTTTTAAAATTTTTCAAAGAATCTGCTTGAATTTTTTCATAATTTTTGGGACCATCTATCACTTAATTCAAGAGGCCCAAATTTGACGCTTTTTTATAGATTGTAGGACTTCTTGAATAGAGTGGTAAATGGTTCCAAAAATTATGAAAAAATTCAAGCAGGTTCTTTGAAAAATTTTAAAACTTTTGTTCGTTGTATTTTTTCGTTCAAGTACTTCTATATCGATATAGAAAATAACAAAGATTTTTTTATGATGTGAAAAATCCTCTAAAAATGGGCCCTAAGGCCCATGAGATCAAATTAAGCACAAGGAGCTTCAGTATTCAGTACCAGGAGACTCCAAAACAATTTTGGAGCAAATCCACGACCTGGAGGTGAGAAGGTCTCCTTGTAAGAAGAAGGAAACAAACTAAAGGATTTGGTTGTCACTTATTGAGTAATCTACTTAGTTCCTGGTAAAAAACGCTTGCTATAACTAAGTCAATTATCTTTCGAGATTACCCTTTGCTCTTTTGGATTTTGTGATCGCTAGTGTTGATATCGTGAATTGTCGGTGACCAAGTAAAAACAAATATAGTGGTTAGGTCGTTATGAAAAAACTGATATTACAGGCGTTTGGTATTTTTTGTCTTCGTTATTTTTGCTAATTTCATTGTTTTGACTCATCAAAATGTTCAAATTGATCGAATTTTTCAGAAATATCGGAGTGCAGTATAACAGCCGTTTGTTCGTAAAAATGAGCGTAAAACATTTAAACAAAAATGAATTTCAAGGTCTTGTAAAAATAATAGCGGTAGAAACATTGATACATTTTGAAAATTAGCAAGATCTCCTTTTCAATGGTGTTGTTCCAAATACGCTTAAATGTTTTAAAAATCGTAACAAACTAGTTCAAATAAAGCAAAGGAAAATAAAAATAAATTTATATTCACATTATTTTTTAAACCAGATTTCTAATAATAATAATAATTTTCAGGTTTACGATTAGTTCACAAATATGATACTTGAATTTTCAATAAAACTTTAGACCTCTATATCTCCGGTCCTAGAGCAGTTTAAATGTTATAAAAAAACTAAACATTTTTGTTTTATCAAATTGTGTATCCAAAATATTAAAATAACCAGAAAAAAAGTTTGGGACGAAAAATCGAGTTTCTACCAAAATAATATTTCTTTACATTATGCGAATAATGAAGAAATAACTATTCCCTACCCCTCCCTCTCTCAACCTTTTTTTGTACAAGTCATAAAAAATTAGAATTGAGCTTCTTTGTTTTTTTTATTTATTTCTTCCTTCAAAAGATTTTTATTGATTTGATCAAATTAATACATTTCGATAATTTATATGACTTTACTTTATTTCAAAGAATCAAAATTAAAATTATTGATAAGTTAGCATATATAGTTCAAGTCTTGTTTTGATCTCATACGGTTTCGGAAGTTGAGAGCACGTAAAGCAAACTTTTGTTTGAAATCACTTTATAGATAGTTTATAGATAGATACGCCCATATATACATTATACACACTGCAAAAGCTGGAATGCTAATGGTTATTTGGCTTATTATTTTGTAGCACATTAGGCGCAACGATGATTCAAATTATGCTTCCAGTTCCTCATCAATAGTTCCAAGTTAAATCAAATAAAAAGTTGCATGGGAAAAATTTTCCTTCAAAGCTCATAATAATGGCGAATTCGCTTTAGCACTGATAGAGCTGCAACGCGTGCAACTGGATTTACAAGTATAAATATGCGTAGGTATTAGGGTAAAAAGGAGTTACTCTAACTTGAAAATCGTACCCGAACGTGTGATAATCTCGACATAGCTGAAAGGGCTTTTTCACAGTCGTCAGTGACGGTCAAAAATCGACCAGCTGATTTGCCTGGAGGCAAAACAAAGCGACCGCCCATATACTTTACATGTTAAAGTTGGTTGGTAAAAGTACTTGTAATTAGTTTACCGTGCAGTTAAAAAATAAACAAAAAATATCTGGAGAAAGCAGAAATCCTTGTGTATCGAAATATCGAAGCGGTTTTTAGTTAAAGTCTTTAGTTTGTAAATAAAAAAGTATTGAAAATTCGGCTTTTTTGTCTTTGATATTGTCAATAAACTCTAATAAAATAGTTATTAAAAGTGGTTTTTTGGGTTGCAATACAAACCCTCAAGCGGAGAAATTTTTATTCTTTTAAATTACCAACGAAAAACTAAGAAACAATCGTAATTTCGAAAAATTATGAAAATGATCTTGCAATCGTCTTCGCACCCAAGTCTGCTGTTGGTGGAAAGATAATATTCTTAATTACGATTGTTTCTTAGTTTTTCGTTGGTAATTTGAAAGAATAAAAATTTCCCCGCTTGAGGGTTTGTATTGCAACCCAAAAGACCACTTTTAATAACTATTTTATTAGAGTTTATTGACAATATCACAGACAAAAAAGCCGAAATTTCAATATTTTTTTATTTACAAACTTAAAACTTTAACTAAAAACCGTTTCGATATTTTGATACACAAGGATTTCCGCTTTCTCCAGATATTTTTTGTTTATTTTTTTACGGCACGGTAAACTAATTACGAGTACTTTTACCAACCAACTTTAACATGTAAAGTATACGGGCAAATCAGCTGGTCGATTTTTGACCGTTACTGACGACTGTGAAAAAGCCCAATACGATACTAGTATGTTTCAAACGCGCTCCGCGCGCGTAAATTTTTTCATTCGTGTTTTCAGGTTACTTAAGGAGGTTCCCTCGGGTAACACGCTAGTCAATTGAGAGTTCGCGCAGTAACATGGGTTAAGTTAGCTGGCTTGTCGTCTGCTAGCCCTAAAACGAGCCGAAAAAGTCGTGTTTTCGCGTCTTTTATTAAAAAAATATTGAAAAAACGGCAGGCTACCTCTACTTTGAGACACGGTTTTTGAAAGATAAGAACTTTCTCTACAATTTGTATATAATCATTCCTCTGCAAACTTTGATTTCTTTTCATAAATTGTAAATGTAGCTCAAATTTTCATAAATTCCTATGTTGCCCATGTTAATTTTCGAAACTTTGATCGCGTTTTTCTCCAGATTTTGCCTGGCTTGGGCATATGAGAGTTATACCATTGGATTCGGGAGGTCAAAATCTATCGATATTGATATATGTACTTCTTGCGAACTTTGCCAGGGAACCTCCTTAAGTAGTAACTGTCTGTTGACAGTTAGCAGCGCAGGCGCTCGTATCGAGTCGGCTCGCGTCGGGCGTCGTCGTCAGTGTTAATCAGAGGTCATTTTACGTGGCTTCACTTTTCGGCCATTCTCTTTTTTATAAGTAGATAGATAGATAGAATAGATAGATAGATTATATCGGTAATGTTCAGTTGAGGTGTGAAAACTCACGCTGATTTTGCAGTTAGTCGCAAACTTTCAGTTTCTTCTCATTAAGCGCTTTTGCATTTACACTCTTATTCCAGAAATAAAATCTAACTAAGCGTTCTTAATATTGAAAATTTAGTTGCGCGCGAGTGGAGCTTGTATTTTAGCAGTTTTAAAGTTCTAGTTTTCATCTTAACGTAATTTAAACATGTATTACATCACATATTAAAACATTTTTCTTCAATTCACGCAATAAAAATAAATATGTAAAAACTGCAAAAAAGCGCACAGTTGAGGGACACGTTTGACAACGTATATGTGCAAGCGGCAATTGGCCTCGGTTTGGTTGACAAAATTGCCTTCCCGCCTGAACGACGCGACGATGTCAGAGACGTTGCGCTAGGTCTTATATTTGTACGAAGCGTAAGAGTATGCGACTTCTCTCTCTCTCTCTCTCTCTCTATTTCCCTCTCTTTCTCTCTTTGCTGCATGACTCCTTACGTGTACACGCTGCATAAATGTTGGCAATGTATGCGCGCTTTACGCCTAGAAGTTTTTTCCGCCTTTTTACACTTGTGTTCTATTCCCCTTTCCCCCAGTTGTTGCTTATAGCAGATTCAAGAGCCTCGTGCTGCTCAAGAAGCTTCCTCTCATCTGCCTACCGCCTTTTCAAGAGGCGCTATTTATGTTATTTATGATTAGCCTCGTGTGCACGTATGAGCTTTTTGCACACACGGCCTAGCCAAGAGCACAATATTTTTAAAGATAATGTACGCAATTTCGATTTTAAAAATCGTGTTTTTGCAAGCTGCTTTTATGCGCAAAGTTTCTCTCCCGATAATCGTTGAGTTGAAAATAAAGTCGATAAAGTGCAACTCGAATGGAGTTCCCGGACAAAAAGCTCGGGACGCTAACTTAAACGTTCCTGCTACGAAACGCCAGAAGTCCAGGCTGCATCCCACAAATCTTACAGCCATAACCACTACGAAAAACCAAGTTCATAGGCAATATCGATATTGGCTCATGGAAACTTTGGTCTCTCTCGGACTAGTAGTAAAAAATTCAAAATATGAAAAGTTTAGGCTTGAGTTGAACGATACTATAGTTCTAGAATACACTAGTCGGTTGAACCTGCAATACAGAGTCGTACAATATTTTACCACTGCCTAGCTCAAGTTCAACCGCAAGAAATTTTCAATACGTCAAGGCAGCGCCGCCGCTGGTCCGTCGTTTTAGCAGGCTACTTGCGCCCGGTCGCTCGCTTGCACGCGCTTGCGAGAATAGCCCCGCATGCCCGCTATGCGTGCGCAATGCGTACATATTTTTAGCCAACTCGAGCGTTGTGCTTTCGGTACGACAGCTGCTGCCGCTGCTGCTGATGCATCTTCTTTGCCCAAGAGCGTTACGGGGAGGCGTGCATACACAACGTCGCAGACAGCCTACGTTTCCGTGGTAAAAGCCTGCGAAAAATTACGCGTATTTCTCTCTCTCTCTCTCTCTCTCTCTCTCTCTCTCTCTCTCTCGCTCTTTCGCTAATGCAGGCCACTCTTCGTTTGTATCGAAGAAAGCTTATATACACGTCCAATCGGCATTGCTATAAGCGCAGCTTATTACGGACTAGACATTTATAAAAAGTTGCAACGCCCCTGTGACCCTTCGTTTTTAGCAGATACGCTCGATATGCTGGCACCAGAGCTTGCAAGGTGCGATGATTAAGCGTGATGAATCTAAATCGTTTTGAGAGTTCAACGACAAAAGCGATGATGGTTATGACGAGAGTCTCTACTCTCGTTCCGAGAGTCAGAGAAACGATCAAGGAGAGAATCTTGGCATTACCGATGTCTAGTTTGCGCCTGCTATTTATAGTACTCGAAAAATTTTGGTCCGAACTCCTGCAGCTTCTTACTCGTTAAAATTATCCCAAGTATTTTCTCATTAAAATTTAGCAAAATGATGCTGCCTGCATTTTCAAATTTATAAATATTTTGCACGAAAAATATTTTTATTATTTGCAATGGTAGAATTTGAATGAGATTAATTTACCTGAAAATCAAATTTAGTTTTCGAAATAATTATTTTACTGTTCGTGTTTGCGTCTGTCGTATGAAATTGAGCGTAGTGGTAAACAATTCTGACACTTGAGTGAAAAGATCGAGGAATAATAGCTCGGTTAAGCATCTACGTTGACAAGAAACTATTTCTCATTTCTCTTGTGCACTTGTATACATAGTTTCTACAATATTAATCATAGCGTCTAGCGCGTGCGTGTGTTCAAAACGAATATATGCATATGCAGCAAGCCACTCAGTGACATGTGTAGCAACGAGCAAAATTCAAGTGTATGTTTTACATACTCATAGCGTATCGTATATTAGAGAATGAAAACTCTTGAATCGCTTTCGCTGACCGAGGACCCTAGCTGAGTTCACATCGTAAATAAAAAAAAACAGAAGCAAATATAATGCGGGGCCCATAGCGAGTCAAAGTGTAAAGCATGTCGTTGCATGAGGGCCAAATGCCGACGCCTAAATATGACGTAATAAAACCAGCTCGAATTCACTCGTTTGATAAAAATAATCATCTTTTGGACAATATGTGGTAATAGATAAAAAGTAAAACGATCTAATTTGTAACAAATTTATTTGTACAAGTTGCAAGTTGCGCCGCTGCCGACATTTGTGTAACAATAACAACGTGCGTACATGTGCACTGCGCTGTGCCACAGCCAAGCTCTCTCTCTCTCTCTCTCTCTCTCTCTCTCTCTTACGCGCGTGTATACACATATTTAAAGGTTTTAAGATTGTATCGAACGAGCGGCAGAGGTTCCAGTCGCTTTTGCATTGAATCACAGAGCAACGATTGCTGTTGCTTCACATTAGAGTTGCAATGCAAATTTCCCATTCAATGGACAAAAAAATTTTTTTCTGCAAGCATGAAAAACTTGCCCGTTCCTGATGTCAGAAATGTCCTCAAGTTTTTTTTCGGAACGCGTTTGTTCGACACTCTTTGATTTTCCCAGGCTGTAAGAATAACCAAACTATTATTTTAGCAGGTATCAGTTGACATTCTGAGAAAGCTGTGTGCATTTTTTGAAGGTTGGGTCGAACTCAATTCGATTTTAAGTTTTGTGTTTCTTTCTATCGAAACAAGCCTTTATAGTGTTCTAATAACTTTGTACGTTTTTTCTAAAAATTTCGACAATTTCCAATATAATCATTTTCGATTATCGCGCATTTCAAAAAAATTCCAACTTTGGACCTCTAATTAATGATGATAGACAACCCCTGAAATTCTAATCGGGACAAACAAATTTTTCATGCTTGCAGAAAAACATTTTTTTTACATTCAACCAAGATAATCATTAATTATCATGATTTTTCAGTATTTTCAGACCTTATTTTGGATACTATTTTTTTTCTACTCAGGGAAATGGTATACGTTCAGAAATGGTTATACTACCAATGAATTTTGATCAATTATTTTATATTTATATTTATGTTTTTAGCTTAGCTTTTGAATCACCATTAATTGGGTAGCTACTACCTGCATTTTTGACAATGCTCTCAATGAACTATTCTAGTCAATTAATTTTGTAATTTTCAAAGGCACAATCAGTAAAAAAATGAATATCTTCGAATTGTTTTTTTTTACATTTCTAGTTTAGGCCTGTAACCTCAAGCCTACTATGTGCACTTATGTCTTATTCGAGGTAAGCAGAGCTCATATTTTACATCATTCTATAAAAGAGGCATAAGGTGAAAAATTAATATTCAAGTCTTAATTTATTGCAAACGCCAATACACCTGGAGATTTATTGCTACATAAGATCACGCTAAAATGTTGCTTTTGGTCTTGTGTCTAATACTTTCACTACTCCAAGAGGCATACGTTGAAAAATGGTTATTCCAAAACGGTTGTTTCAACGGGATGTCACAAAAATAAATTGTTAATCATCATGGATTGATAATAAAATCGAATTTATCAATAAACTCTTTTCATGAAATTAATAATTAATATTTAGTATCCATTGAGTTAGCCCTCTGAAGTAAATGGTTTCTCCACCAAAAAAGGAAAGTTTTGATCATTTACAAAAAATAAATAAAAGGAAAAACTCTATGCAACAAATTTCACGCCGGAAGTTTTATTATGAAGATGTTCCATTGTATCAAAAAAAGCGCTCAAGAAAATATGGTAATATCTTGATTATCTCATTGAATGTTGAACAAAATGTTACAAAATGCTGCTGCAGGGCTGTCTCGTGTACGCACGTAATATGATAATGCATCGGTTTGCATTAGTGGTTTTACTGCGCTTGTGATTTTTGACATGCATAAGCTCCGAGCAAGCTTCTTTTTTATAATAGGCCCCATGCGCAGAGGGCAAGTATTGCCGAGCATTGCCGAGCATTGCCCTGAGTAGCATTACATACGTATATATATTATATATATATATGTATGCATGATTTCTCTGGTCCACGTGCATTTTGTTTTGCTAGTAGAAGCCTGTATGTGTGAGTCTAAGCGTGGATAAATGTGCACTATACGTGCAATCTATGTAAAAGCAGTCTATACGAGGACGTGTACATATAGGTAAATCGAAGCAAGAGATTTGCGTGTATGGGGTATGGCGGGACTATACGTGCAACATGCAATCGTCGTCAGTATATCGGACGCCTGGTATAGTGGCAATGAGCGCCAACTGTTTGTTTTCGGTCGATATATAGGCGCTAGCTGTTACACCATGAAGCTATGAAGCTACTATGTTTCAAATTTACCTGTGCAAACTTTAAATAAACCTACGTGGCTACTAGCTGATATGCTAAAACTTGACGTCTTTCAGCGCCGAGGCATAATTTAAATTGGGATCATTTTATTTTAAATTTTACATAAGACTTTACTCTACTCTCGCATCACTGGGCTGTGTTGCTTGGTTTAATTTTGACATTTTAATTTCTAACGGCTGTAATCACAGCAACAGTGTTTATTTATTTTCATTTTTTCTTGTCTGCTCTGCCGTCTAAATGTCAGAAAAAAGTATTACGGAGAAACTGGGACCATTACGTGTTTCATCATTTTGTACTATGTGCACTCGGTCCTCTGTACTCTGAGCGAGAAGGGATATATATTCAAGGGCTGGAGAAGTGTACGGGTGCAGCAGCTGTTAGACACAAGCAGTATGAGGAACAAAAGCAAGGCAAAGTTTCCATGTCAAATTCATCATTTTACATCTCTCTACAATGAACGGGCGTGGATACCAAGTGTGGTGAGGGAATGAGAAAGAACGAAAGAGAATAGGAAAGATAGAGGTAGGAAAAGAGAGTGGGCAACAGTCCGCACATATTTACTCCATTTTCCTAGTTCGTATGTATATCTCCTTCGGGTCTAACTTCACCATATTTGTTTTTGCGTCTAATTTTACTCTAGCACTGCAGTATAATGCATTTCAAGTTTCAGACTTTCGTGTTTGCTATATTAAAACACAGAATCCACTGCAGTACTATTATTTTACATTTCTCATATATGTGAAGAGCTTTGCTAGTATTAGAGGTCAAACAGACGGTTGTGACAGTTCGCAAGATGGTGAACGATGGTGATGGTGAAATGAGATGATTTTTTCCGTTTTTCTCCAAAGCTAATTCATACGTGTTTATTGTGTTATAGCTAAAGCTTTTGTTACTCCACGTTCGGTACATACATATTGCCTGAAAATTTGTGTACCTACTTACGTCTCACTCTGTTAGTGTTCGCACCTTGCCACAGTAGTCCTGACTGCGATATGTAACTCACGCGTGTGGCCACGCGCGAGAGATACAGTGCTATAATGCAGCTGCGACTCTGATGACACTACAAGACGAGCTCGCGCCTAATCAATATGGCCGACGATGTCACGAGCTACATATATTCTCTCAGTTTGTTGCACGTCCCGTCACATGCCCGCATTTACGCGCATCCAATTGCGTGCTTGCATGCAACGCGAATAAGTACATTTGCATGCGAGCGTCTTCTTGGATACAATATGTATGCATGCCTATGTGAGTATCAATGCAGCGGTGCAATACATGTGCGCAAAGCCACGTCAAGCGTGATATGTCAAAAAAATGCAGTTTAAACTAAGCATGTACTCTTAAAAAGTAAATTAAAAAATGACAATCTTGAAAATTTCAGCCTTATAGGTTCATCCCTCATGAATTTACAGGGGCTCAAAGTTTGATTTTTATTTTTTAAATTTCATTCTGCTTTCCTTAAGGTGAATTAGAAAAAAAATTGTTGAAGCATAAATATGATTTTTTATAAAAATTCTGATTTCTTTATCAAATTTTACATAAAAAATCATGTTTCAATAATTTTTTCATACCCCGCCCCAGAAAAGCAGAAAAAAAATTGAAAAATTAAATTCCAACTTACAGTCCCTGTAAATCCACGAGGGACGAACCTAGAGGGCTGAAATTTTCACGATTTTCATTTTTCAATGCACTCTTTAAGTACATACTTAGTTTCAACTGAATTTTTTTGACATATCACGCTTGACGTAATTTTGGCCATATTCATACGCCATATAATAATAACGCTTCTCTTTCTCTCTTTTTCAAATAAATAGAGCAAGAAAGAATACATATTGTAGCGATGTACAACTACAGTGCAGAGCTCGTAAATGCCGCGTAATCTCGCATTTAAGACGTCTACACGAGAATCCTAGATCAATTATATTTTCTTAGGTTTGCTCCTTTTTAAGTTTAATATTTGCGACAATATAGTACGCTACAAACACTTTAAAGATGTTTTATGGATGTTTGATTTAAGCACTGTTGCCAGTCGCACTGATTATCATCGTATTTTTATACAAACACACACACTATCTCTCTTTCTCTCTCACCTCTTGTTTTCCGACGCTTAGATTAGAAGATGATATGTTTTCATGCAGAATGGGCAAGGTCGTACAGTACACGTGTGCACGTAGGTATTTGTGAGTATATATCTCAAAATAATACTTGTGAGTACACATACGAATAGGTATGAGCGAGAATGTTGCGTATTGCAATGGATGTATCAATGGACTTATACTGCCAAATTCTCTACGCTTGGTTGCTCATTCGTTGAATCGTTTTTTTTTTACATTTTTTTGTCTCTTACTTTGCCATATAACATAAAAATTTACGTATTGATTGTACGAAAAAATGAATAAAGCACCTGAACTTTGCCATCTTAGTTGCTTACATCTCCGCGCAGGCAGCATTCTTTACTTAGGTATGGCAAAAGTGATTGAACGGCAGTGTAGTTTCTTTGACTTTGTTATTTACAAGTAGAAAAAAATGTCCATTTATAATTACTAATCATTTTTAATTAGTTAATACAATAAAAATTTATAATTTTTAATAATTTACAATTATAACACAAGTCTACGTGATCGAAAAAATTTATATTATTGCCATCGATTCTTCGGCATGTAATAGTATATATTACTGCCCCAGCCCGCAGAATAGTATACTGGCGTAAGTTGCGAAAAAAGCTCCAGGTTCGCCTCGGCCGCTAATTACACGTATTCTGGGACTTTCTTTAGTGCTGCGTGTAGCTACCATAGTAGTACCATGAGATAAATAATCATTCTTATCATGAATTTCTCATGATACTTTCAGACGTTATTTTGAGTAGCTAATAGTACTTTACGATACAAGTGCCATAAGTAACCATAAGAGGGTCCTAATAGCTGGGCCGAAAAGTGTCCCCATGGCACGAGTATCGTACAACATTTTATAGCACTGTGCTAAGTTCAAATTTATGCCCCCTTTTTCGATGCATAAGTCGCACTTTCTGGTAACGCGAAGTGAGGTTAGCACACGAGCGTATGCGAGTGTGATGCGAAGCAGCGGTGCCAGAATGGGCGACTATTCGTTTGCCAGAATGGGCGCCATTTCTAGCCTTGACCTGTACGCTTAAGGCTACTATGTGCACGTATGTCTTGTTGGGCATGTGCACTTTTGCTTCCTCCACGAGAAAGTTATAAGATCGGCTTGAAAATGAGTTTTTTAACCAAACATTACAGAACAATGAGGTTTACATATTTGTAAACTGGATTAAATTCCTAACACATGTATGTATGAAAGTGCGCTTTACTTTGAAAGGTTTTTTTATTTAATTCATCTGCCGTGTAGAACAGAGTTTGCATAATTACACAGTCAAATAAATGAATAAGCTCAATTTTTGTTGGTTCTTTATCATTGTTGTTCTTGCGTGTTTCTTGATTCTTGCGTTAGTCTGGAGACGACTGGCTGCGCGTATGAGAAAATCGCATTCCATTTTCCTGAGTCTTCCAGAATGAGCCATACGATATTCTTCTACTCAATCTGGTAGTTAAGTTAAATATCGATATAAGAGGAGCAGACCAAGTACAGTGCGCTAAGCTTGTTGTAGTAGCGTCGGCTGGGATGTCTTGAGTATCTGTGCCCGATCAAGAGAAAAAATGGTACCCTCTAAACCCAAAAGAGTATTTTTCAAACCTCAAAAAAGTAATCTGCGTTATTTACTCTTTTAAAAAGAGTAAAGAGCTCCTTTCACTTGTGCGCTAGAACTTAAAAGAGTAATCTGTGCGAATTACTCTTTTAGAATGAGTAAAAAACGTAGATTACTCTTTTTCGAAAAATGCTAAGTGGAGAAAAGAGTAATTCATTCCAATTACTCTTTTTGGTAAGGATTACTTTGTGCATAAGAATATTTCGAGCAGATTACTCTCTTTGAATATTAAAAAAAATATTTTATTATTATACATGAGTATATTAAAGGAACTTATATTAAATATTTTGTTATATCTTTATGATTTAGTAAAAAAGCCACAAAAAGCTTTAACAATTTAATAAAAACTATTCATGTAAGTGTGGCTAAATTTTTGATGTGAAACATCTATATTCGCGTTTGGTGTCAGGGGTAAACCCGTAAAAACCGAGCGTCCGTCCGTCCGTCCGAGCGAGCGCAACTTTGGTAGTAGAACTGCCTATACAGCGTCGGTTTGCGCTACGCGCTGTGATTGGCTGCCGCGCCAGCTACAGAACTGCTTTCTGCTGCTGCCCGCTGCCGAGACTCGACGCGCGTATGCCTGTGTTTACGTATACGCACGAGGCAACGTAACAGCATAAGCAACAGCAGTCGGCTCAGCTCACGGGATTGACTGCGTTGAGATATCTTTCTCTCTCTTGCTTATGCGTATCGCTAATTCATATAATACGTATGTGTTGTCTATGCATGTACGTCGCGAGACTATGCACTATCATGCACGTTGTCAAATCTGATACTTATTACTGCATGTATGTATAAGTGTCTATGAGTGTGTGTCTTCTTAAGGGAAGTCGAAATTATCATGTTATATTAAGATACAACGAACGATAATAGCTCAATGCACTAATTTGATTAATAAAACAAATTGAAAATTGAAAAAATTAAAAAAAATCAGCTGTTTATGAACAGCTGCAAGATGTGAAACATCTTTATCAATTAATTAAAGAAAATTTGAGAATTTAAAAGTAATCGAACGAGTAAAAGTCGAAACAAAAAAAGAAGTAAAAAATTAAAAACAAATTAAAACTCGAAAAATCAAGAAAAAATCAATTTAATACAAAAATCTAAAATCAAACAAGTAAAAAGTAAGAAAACAAAAAAACAAAAAACATGAATCAAAAAACGAGAAAATCAAGAAATTTAAATAATTTATTTTGAACAATTTTTTCTATGAGTTTCATTATTTCCTATGATTGTAACGAGACGATTTATTTGTAACTGTTCAATTTTTTGGCAAAAAAGGCACGTGCGATGACACGCATAGGGCACTAGCCCACTTTTTTGCAACAATAAACAAACCACTCGTGCACAACTCACGTGCGCATAAAGTAATCTCTACAAAAAAGAGTAATTGGAATGAATTACTCTTTTTTCCACTCAGCATTTTTCGAAAAAGAGTAATGTACTTTATTTACTCTTTTCAAAAGAGTAATTCGCTTAGATTACTCTTTTAAGTTCTAGCGCTCGAGTGAAATGAGCTCTTTACTCTTTTTAAAAGAGTAAATAACGCAGATTACTCTTTTCAGGTTCGAAAGTTACTCTTTTGGGTTTAGAGTCTAGTTTAGTCGTGGCAGCGATGGTAAGCTGGATGCACTCCTTCGAGAGTAGTGAAAAGGGGGTGGTATGCTAGCTAGGACTTAGGTGGTCTTGTACGAAGAAGTTTGCATAGAGCTTCCATCGTCTGCTCCTAGATCCACCTATGTTGGGAATTATTGGCGAGGACTCCTGTCGCTCTTGTCGCTTTCTCGCTAACTTACCACGTGCACATCGAACTGCATCCATTTGCAGGGTCAGGTAGCAAATGTGGGGAACGAGTTTATGTAGCAGTACCCTGACGTAATGGTGATGTTTTCTATCCTCTCATGCCTGTAGTGAGTCTAGTGAGCAGTATAACTTCACTTTTTTAGTCAGCCGTGTTCAAGCCGAGCTCTCAGAGCGCCTCTTAAATTTGTACGACAGCTGCGTTCTGGTGATTATTTATCTGTAATAGACGTTTGGCAACGACGACCAGAGTGATGTCATTTGCGAAGCTCATGATGGTCACTCTGTGCTGTAAGTTGAGGCGCATAATGATGACGTACATTACGTTCCACAGTATTGGGCCTAGGAATTACCCTAACGTCACATCCACCATAACGCTGCTGACTTCCGGTCCGTCAGTGCTGGCATCTGGTAATGTACTCAAGTACTGAAAGTAATTTGGGATGAATTTCATCGAGTAGACGGTCGTTGTATTTGAATACGTTCAGACGCGACGAAAATATTGTTCCACCGTGCCGTGTTGAACGCTTGCTTGACACCGAAAGTGAAGTAGTGGGTTAATAACCTCAATCCTGAAGTTTGGATGCCGAAAACACCAATACATGACCGCAAAGGTCATTTGCCGAGGCAATGGCTACTGAAATAATACGCTTGCAGTTGCGGCTTGCTAAGTGAGAAAACAAAAAAGCTGACAGGCACAATTTCAGAATCATAATGTTGATAAAACATTGAGACAATATTGAGTGAGCTGCGCAGGGATGAGGATGAGGAAGAAGATAAAATATCTAATCATCATTCGATATTAGGGATTTAGTGATGCGCAATCCGGGTTTCGCTTAGTCATCGGTCGTATAAATGCGGTTCAGTATCGACTATCGACTAGTGAGGTCATTCCATTTTGATTTCCAATTGACCTCTTACTCTCGCTTGATGCGTAACGGCATGCGAGTTACGCTGCACGGGCACACAGTAATCGCATCTGCGACAAACTCTGCAGTACTGCTTGGGTAGCAAACTCGCAGTATCAGCATTAATGCTGTAGCAGCAGACACAACAAAATGAGAATACTGCTTGCTTTGACGCTTGCATCCCCCCCCCCCCCTCTATTTCTCTCTCTCTCTCGATCGCTCACTCACACGCGAATATGTAATCAAAAGGGCGCGCAAGCATTTCTGTTCATACACAAACGGCCGCTGTCGCCACTACCGCAGCCCCTGCTATTGCTGCTATTGAAAAAGCCGATTAGCTGAAAACTTTGGTTGCTAGCGAACTTTCAGTGTTTGCTAGTGAAAAGACCAAGAGAGTTGGCACTGCACATTACGCTTATGCAGATATGACATTCAGTGAAATACGTGCAATTATGAAAGCAATATCTTCCTCGTCAACTGAACATGCATCATCTCAGTGCTTATTCATTATTCATTATTTGCTGCGATGGAGAACTACTGATTAAAATCTTTTTTCTCACCCTTTATAGTCAGCACTGCCCCAAAATATACTTACTAACTACACTTTATATCATATAGAAATTGTTTCATTTAAAGTTCTTAAGCTCGCTATGTATGTATAAGCACACTATGCATTGAGTTTACTAATATATCATACGGCTATATTTATGGCAAAAGTAGCAGTGCAACCCATTTGCTATCGATCATTCATTGAACGTGTTTGCATCGTTGTTTGTTTTTTTTATTTATTCTCGGACGCTGTCACTACTGCGTGTTATTGTTGCCGTGTTTCACAAAGCTGGAAAAAATAGCGTTGAGTATAGATTGACGTTTGTAAAGAACAAAAGCAGGAGAAGAGCTTGCTGTCGTTGGTCGCCAGTCAGCTCGGTAACGCGTATTTCATCTTCCGCTACCGTTACTGCAATGGTTTTTTAAAAATCAAAATGCCAGTGGTATCGTGCTTACTTACAAATCCATATGTTGAGCAGAAAATGCTGCCTTGAATGTGTCCTCACAAGGGTGAGCAAAAATACTGCGTTTATGAAGGAGATAAAAAATTAATAATTCCGCATATTTCATTCTTATCCGTCATTAGATGTATTATGAGCGTTGATTGTAGAATTCAATAGGCATTAAGTCTTAGCTTACTGATAATGCATACAGCGTAGAGGTATTAATTATGAACCCTGTCTGCACTAGAATTCAATTATAAATTACTAGATGTTTCAAACGCGCTCCACCCGTGTCAATTTTTTTATTCGTTTTTTGAGGTTACTTAAGTATCAACTGTCTATTGACAGTTAGCAACGCAGGCGCTCGTATCGAGTCGACGTCAGTGTCAGCCAATCAGAGGTCGTTTTACGCAGCCTCACTTTTCGGCCGTTCTCTTTTTTATAATAAAATGATAAAAAAAAAAATAAAAAAAAAATAATAATAAAATAAAATAAATAATAATAATATAATATAAGTAATAAGTAATAAGTAATAAGAGATAGAAATATAAATATAAATAAAATATAAAATTATATATAAAGTAGTATAAAGAACGACGGAGATATAAATAGTGATTTCTAATAACAACAATATTCGTACCAGTGGCAAATAATAATGGATAATAATAATAATTATAGTACTTGTACATTGAATTATAACTTAGAATAACATTGTGTTGCTATTAAGTTGATAAGTTGCTGAAATTATTGGTGTATTAATAATGATGAGAAAAATTAGCAGTAAAGAAAGTAAAAGTAAAGAATTTTCATGTATTGTGTGTCTGAAAGACAAAATTATCACGAATTCTATAAATTGAGACTGATACTGTATGTACAGCTGTATATCATCAAACAAAACCTAGTTGTTTCCACGGTATATAAGTGACCTAGGAAGAGATTTAATAATCGCAAGAAATAACACCAGACCGGACGATAATGAAATGCCAGAAGTCACAGTCGAAAACTCTGAAAAATTTCGGTCACGACCAATGACCGCTTATGTTCTTCACGTAATATATGAATGAAAAAACATTAAAACAGAATCGGAAAAATCTAAGAGTCGAAGTGACCTTAAGTTTGAAAGTAAAACTTTAAAATTGGCACATTAAAATGTTCAAATCAAATCGTATCAAAAAAGGCCTTGGAATCATCTTTGTAGATAACTCATGTAATGCCGGAACTGGCGTTATCTGTTGGGCCGCCCTGACGAACCATCGTCGCCTTGCCGAGTATATTATTAGTTATAAGAATAGTTATTAATTATTATATTTTGAATCTGATTTCATATGAGCGCCAAGTGTGAAAGGATAGAACGTAAACACGTGTATACGTTGAGATACGAGAGCGTACATATGAACAGAGGAGAGAGTCGAAGATTTGCTTTGAGAGCGAACATCCTCGGGGATGTCTACGTCGGATTGATGAGTACTGCGCGTGTAGTAAGATCCTACGTCGCCCGAGGGAAGAGTGTAAGTGCCGGTACGAGTCGACCCGAGTGCGCGGGAGAGAACCAGTGGATCCAACGGCGGAGCAGACCGCAAGGACGACCAAGGGTGAATTTGGACCAGGTAGAAGATCTCGACATCGTGGGGTGAGTCGGGCGGCCCAGCCTTCGGTCGTTGTGTTTGTGAGTCGTACGTGCCGACGCGCCCACCAGGGCTACGATCGTCGCTTCTGCCGTCGATCGGGTATTCGGGTACTCTCTGAGGCCGTGTATAATATTTATTGCATAAGAATAAACCTGGTGGTTGTTATTGTTAATATTGAATGTTTGTTTCTTGTTGTAAGTGAGAGTGAATCCCTGTATTCCCCTTTCTTTCACCCTCTAGGAATATACACTGGAGAAGCCTCTACGCAATAGAACGGACCTGCTGAGCCAAGGGGTACACGTGACCCGCACGGGCGTGTAGAGCGAGGTTTAAGGGTTACACTCAAAACTGTAAATTTTTAAAACAATTATCGCGTTACAGGCACTATCTATAAAGACCAACGTTGGTCCTGGGCAAACTCTACAAGAATTATGGAAAAGGATTAAGTATGTAAATAATTTATTAAAAAAATAACAAAAATGTGATAATATATTAGGACGCGCATTGCTGCTGCCTGCTCGCCTTCTGCTCGGCTGCAGTAGCTGATGTCAACATTGTTCAATAATCGTGATCAAATCAGTTCGTCGATTGTTTAGTTCAGTGTTTGTTTTTTTGTCGCTGTGCAATTCGTGTTCGATACACTGGAGTTAGGACACGAAGTTGCGAAGGCCCATTGGCGAGTCACTGCCGCTCAGATAAACGGTCACTGTTGCACTGTGCCAGGCAAAATTTTAGCTTGTCTCAAGATTTTTAGGATTTCTTGAGCCAAGCGAGGCCTTTTTCATGATGCAGTATGGTTATTTTTTTCAGTGTATTTTGCTAGCTGAATGTAACCACTTTTTTTGATATTGCACAAATCTTTTGAGCAGTGCGTGTATCACTTGATCGGGCAAATAGTCTACAGCTTGACTGGGCGTAAAGTAGAAATAGAGCGAAAAAACCGGCAGGTTACCTTGCTCTTGCGTGAAAATGTTGAAAATGCCGTCATTTATTCAAAAAAGGTTGCCTGCTGTATGATTTATACTCGTTCAAGTGCGCGTATAATAGAGGTATATACATTGTCTTGTCATCTGTGCACCAGAGTAAAAAAAAGATTATTTTCAACTGAAACTCTTCATACTACTGCTGGAGTTTTATCTCTCATCCTATTTTACTTACAAAATAATTTTTATTTTTGTTCCTGCGCATTACTTCGGCTACATTTTTTATTCTTTATCAGTTATCTTCTTTCAACGCTCAGGTACAATTACATTTTTAATCGTAATGAACTAATGTAAGTCCTCTCATATATTATCGAAGAGAAAGCAACGTTTTTACAAAAAACAATTAATTTTCGAATTAATTCAAGTTGTTGAAAACAATTTCGTTCACAAATTATATTGTCAATTTTCCAGTTTAAGTTATTTGTCAACTCGGTGAACCATCGTAACTGTAATTCGTTAAATCGCATGAAATTCGTAATCAAGCCTTCAGGGCCTATATAATCCTCTTTAATAAAATTCGCCCATATCTTAAACAAACGAGCCGTTGACGAGGCGTACGCCAAAACTAATCTTATCGAGGCAATGCACTGAGAAGCTTTTCATCGAGTAATAACACTCGCATGCCAACGGATGGTAGCTTTCTAGAGCTAGAGAGAGAGAGAGAGAGAGAGAGAGAGAGAGAGAGAGAGAGAGAGAAAGCTCCTACGAAAAGATTTGATCGATCTAGAAGCGCGACTAGTTGCTCCTATCTCTTTTCCCCTCGTTTTCTTCTCTCGTTCACCCGTCTCTCTTCATAAAGTTTGACGTGCAACGTATGAATTACGGCACGTAATGGATGGCTGCAATCTACTCTGAAATTTAAAAGCGTTTCATGTATTTGAATAGAAAAAAGAAACTTTGCATTTTGTCGATATTGTCAAGGTATATAGTGATGGGCTAATAGCAAATAATAGTTGAGTGAAAATTAAATCGTTTATAGAAATATGAAATAAGCTGTAAGAAATTGATTTGAAAACAATCGTACATTTTATTTTCAAATTGGCGTTGCGTGTTGTTTCTATGTTGTGTATGTCTGTGATCATTTAATGTTGTTGAGTCTACTTCGAAAAAGTTTTGGAAATATACTATACAATCTCTCTTATAAATAACATCATGAAATGCGTCATTATTGTGATTTCTCCTAAAAAAACACTTTTCTATTCTGTTTACAGAATAGAAAATTTTCTATGCAGCTCGTACATTATTTACCGATCTGATAATTGGAAGGATATTATAGAGACACTACTTCATTACCGGTTATGGATCTGGTTTATGCTCTGAATTTGATAAAGTCTCTTAGATTCAAAAGAGTATACGTCTTGGTAAAAGATATATGTGATTGTAAAGCGTTCAAATAATGATGTTCCGCGAGGCTCGTGCTGTAGTTCAATACTGTATTATATGAAAGTACTGTTGAAATTTAGTGATAAAATTTATTGATAGTAAATCAATTATTTTTTTGACATTAAGACAAATATTTTGTATAAATGTTATTATTTATTTAATTAGATTATTTTACATAAATAAGAGTTGTATATCAATGCAAATGAGTGAACGTCGAAAAATATTCGTCAAGTAACCTTTCAACTCTTATTTTTTATTTATGAGAGTTTTAAGCGACAGTGAGTATTGAATATCTTATTTTAATAATATAATTTGAGAAGAGATATTTTCAATAAGTGAACTGGAAGTTCTGTTTGCAAATTTCTATTCTTTATATACTGATAATACTGTGCCAAGAAATCAGTGTGGGTTGAATGAAGTACGTAAAAAAATATTTTATTTGACATATGGGCCCATCCGCAAAACGTGGTCGTTTTAGGTAATTGAGAATCAAAATTTGAAAATGTAGTCATACCTCTGAAACTTTAAGGTCTAGAGACTGTTAATTCATAATTTATTTACTTAAAACTTAAATATATTGCGAGTATTCGAAAAAAACTCGGGTACTCGAAAAAACTCGAGTACCCGAAAAAACTCGAGTACTCAAAAAATCAAATACTCGACTCGAACTCGACGAGTCGAGTTTTTCGAGTACTCGCACAGCCATAGGAATGACATCTGGTTAAATGAAAAAATTCTCTTTTCCGATAATTTTTTCTATCTGAAATCCCATTGACATGCTCCACATTGACTTAAATAATAAAAATAGTTTACATTACCTAGACAAGTCAACACTCCCAAATTAAATTATAGCTGTATGTGTCGTTTAATTCTAATTGAACAATAGTATATTTTGTAACAAGTGCGCGAAGCAGTTGACTCATCCAGGAGTTGTTTTCACCCGACCGTAGCGAGGGTACAAAGACTCCTGGGTGAGTCAATTTTCTCGCGGACTAGTTGCAAACGATATTTTTTAACTCTGCTTGCGAGAAACTAGGGTTTTCTGACGCTTTAAGGTTAGAAAACCCGTGTTTCGCGCACGCAGTGTTAAAAAAATACTTTGGAGTCCCAGTGTCGTACTATTTATTTTATAACCTCATAAAAGTAACCTCAGCAGAGACTGGATATGAAGGCTATCTACGTTTTATTCGCGAACATGACTTTTTCTTTACAATTTTTACCTATTTTGTTTTTATTTTTGGATATTTTGACTGATAGAAGATTTAACACAGGTCCAGACCTTTTCCAAGAGGTGCGACTGTACCCAATCATTCCTTGAGAAGCTCCTGCGAACTAGACACTGTTGGTCAAATGGTTCTCTTGGAATATTATGACAAGAGAGCCAATTTAAGCTAAAACACAAATTTCTTGTAGAAGCGTTTTAAAAAAAGTTTGCAATTATACATAATATTTCACTTAAATTAACCCTTTCACTCGATTTAATAATTCTCTTTATTTCTCGATTTAATAATAATTCTAAACTATGAAAACGTTCAAAAAGCTCTCTTTCACTTTTTGATTTTAGTTAGTCTATACCAAGCTAGGAGTTATTTCAATATTTTTCATAATCATGAATTTCGTATAAGGGGCGAAATTTCTCAAAACTCCAAGGGTCTCGCGCAACAGCGTTTTTGAGCGAAATTGCTCAATTTCTAACTCGCTCTAAAAGTACCTAAACTAACCTGGAAAAAATAACCAATCAGTGATTTCGATAGGAAATTTGCTCGGCTATTCGATGGTGAGGTCCAATTTTCCGGAATTCTCCATTTTCCCCTCGGAAAATGCAAGTAAACTTTCAAACTCGAATATCTCAAAAAGTGCTCTTTTTTGCGTTTTTCATTGTTTCAATGGAAAGCTGAGGTCTTTTTACATAAAAAACAGTTGTTTTCAAAGTGTAAAACACATAATTTCTATGAGAGATACGATCAAACATACTCGTGGCTCGCTGTAATCGCAACTCGTACAAATTGACAATGTGATTCAACTAGAAAAATAATTAAAAATATGGTTTTTATGCGTATTTTTCTCAGCTTTCACGTGGTGTAGTCGGATTTTTCGATAATTTTGATTTTCGTACGGAAAGATGGACTTGAGCGTTTATTTCATATTTTTCCTAGTAAACATGTAAACTAAGGATTTTTAGTACATGGACTTTTAGATTGCTAACTATTAATAAATACCAAATGACTTTTACGTACCAAGTGTACCTTTATAAGCAAGCTTTTCGCTTCAATTACAATAAGCAATGTGCATTTACTGTGAGTCGTTAGCCCTTCTGGTTATTTATACCAATATCCGTTTTTAAAAAGTAATGTCTTACAAATGAACATTTTAAACAACCTGATACAACTTGACTTTTTTAGCTTGATGAGCCGTTCACAATGTTCCTCGAAAAATTACATGACGATTTGCATAGTGTACGTAAACATACATGATCCATGTCAATCTGGAATAGAAAAATAAATTTTGGGAATGAAATTATGCTGATATTATGGTTATGCAATAACGCTTCTGCATGTTTATGTATACACCGCTGCTACGTGTGCCATGCGGCTTGGAAATGCAGAATATTTCACGTTTCTAGAACATATAAATCTTACATGCAAATTGCTGTGGGTATAAACGTTGATCATCGCAATCTCCATTTTAGTCTGCCACGAAGTAGCTATCTTTTTTCATGTGTAAAAGACATTATAAAAAACATTTCTTAACTGCTCTTGCAATAATCATTTCTATAAATCTTTTTGTGGTGAAAAACTGACACAGAGTAATCTTCATGAACTCTACTTATTTTGGTTATATCTCTGCAACAATAACATTTATAGGAGCTATCAGACATCTTGTTGGGGAGAAAATAGAGAGTAAAACAAATGGATGCAACATGTATAAATAAACGGAGCAATGTGAGTGATTAAATTTGATTCAGGTTATATTGTTATTACTACTTGGTTGCCACTGGAAAAGCGGAACTAATAAACACGGGTGAGACAATTAAAAATTCATAATTATTTACTCCCGACTAAGTTATTTAGTCAATTGTATGGTTAAAATGCGTGTGCGAGGTGTGATTTCAGTACACGAGGACAAAAGGTCATTTGCGTGATACGTGACTAGCTCGGGGAAATTTAAAAAGAGACCATGTGAGATGCGTGACCAAATGTTCTGAACATATTTTTGGGGTTTACTGACACATAATGATTAAGTTCCCTATGATTAATTCAATTCAATGGGCCCTGGAATTCTTTTTTAAAAATAATATTGATTTTAAATGAAGTTAATTTGGAAAAACATGATTTTTTGGCCCGTATTGATTTGTAGACCTGGCAAAGCTCATATCATTTATAAAAATCGACTTTGTTAAGGTGTTTAAATTGCTAAATTTTTTAGTTAAAAGTGTCGTGATAAGAAATTACATGGCCTCATGTACTTGCATTGAGACAGTGATATTTTGAAGTATTAATGGCCATTAGTCTTAAAATTATACGCCTTATAACGTTATAATTTGACAAGAAAGCAATTTTTATGGCCTTAAGTGAGATCCAAAAATTTCTTAACAATAAGATGCAATGTTTTCAAGGACCAGGTGTACAAAAAAAGTTAACCAAATAGTTTGAAGATAGAAAATTAATATTTAATGATATTTTTTTATTTTTATTATTTTAACGTACAGGGACCCCTCGTTCTACGCGGCGGTTACGTTCTGAAAAAGTGCCGCGTATAGCGAAACCCGCGTAAAAAGTTTATTGAACAAAAAACTTATAAAATAAATCAAAGAACATCTTTATAACATCTCATTTAAAAGGTATTGTTATTTTCTTTAAATTTACCTTACTATAACAATTTTAAGGCCTCTAGGATCAAGAATGGTCAAAGATACCATTCAGATTTAGGGTAAACCAGCCAGTGAATGACCGATTTCAAAAAATACGATGCTTATGTATTTAAATATATGAAACAATCAATATTGATGAGATAAGTTATATATAAATAGAACCTATGATGCATAGTTAACCCATGAAAAATACGCCTACCTCAATTATTTATCGTTAAAAATATTTAAAACAAAAATTAAATGAGTTGCCTCGAAAAATCCAGTGAATGACCGGGAATGCATAATTTCAATTTTAGGCTTATAAGAACTTAAATATAAATATACCTGCGTAATTCTGTTTCAAATAAATGTACTGCAATTCGAAAGCGCTCGAAGCTGTGCGAGCGAACCGTAACGTCATACTTATCATCAGTAGCAGTAGTTATAAGTATGACGTCACAGTTATGCGGACCAATCAAAATCGTTTGTGGAGTTCAAAATAATATTCAAATTTTTTTGATTTTTATTCTCGTATTAAAAATTACCTGACTGTTCAAAATTGTTTATTTTTTTACTCCCACATTCCTTGATACGTATATTTTACTATAACGTACTTATTTCAATGATTTTTTTTTCATGCAGATACCCTATTGTGAGACGAATCGCCAAAAAACTGAACTGCACAAACTTTAATATTTTTTTATTAATATTACTAGAGAAAATGTATGCCAAAATGTAGTTTCTATAGTAATTTTGTTGCTATATAAACCTTAGCAAATTTTTTAAAGGGATTTTGTTCACACAATATTTATTTATATCAAGTTAAACATTACGCGGTCATTTACTGGTAGGTGGTCATTAGGGTGTCCGTTATTTCCCGACTTTTTTGTATTGCTTCTCCCCCCCACCTAGATGTCTTCTATTTGATTAGACAATGAGAAAGCCGGGTTATAGAGTTCGAAAAAATGATTTTAAGGTGGCCCCCAAGCGGCTTGAAGCTTACATGTATTTTAAATGGAAAAAAACTTAAAAATTTGATTCTCAGCGATAAAAATGATGAAAAAATTCACAAACCCATGTATTTTATGAATTTTGTGACGGGGAATCGATTGGTGACCTTGAATTTGACCTTGAACATAACCTCCAAGCTACTGCGAACCAAAAATCGTTTTTTTCACGGTGACTCCAGTTTTTATTGCAGATTCGTTTAGAGCAGAAATTTTCATGTCTGATTATGTCTTTTGATTTTTTTTCACGAGTATTTAAAAGGTGCTGTAGATATAGATAAAGCCCTAATTAGGAAAAATTCGAAAATTGCAAGCTAAAATTAGGGTTTTATTTGTCTATGTAGCGCTTTTATAATGCTTTTGACAAAAAATTAAAAGACATAGTCGGACTTGAAATTTTCTGCTCTTTTCGAATCAGCAATAAAAAATAGGGGTCACCATGAAAAAAACTTTTTTTCTCAATATTTTTTTCGCTGTAGCTTTGAGGTTATGTTCAAGGTCAAATTTAAGGTCACCAATCGATTCCCCGTCAAAAAATACATAAAATACATGGGTTTGTAAATTTTTTCAAAATTTTTCATCATTTTTATCGCTAAGAATCAAATTTTCAATTTTTTTCCATTTAAAATACATGTAAGCTTCAAGCCGCTTGGGGGCCACCTAAAAATTATTTTTTCAAACGGCTTTCGCATTGTCTAATCAAATAGAAGACATCTAGGTGGGGGAGAAGCAATACAAAAAAGTCGGGAAATAACGGACACCCTAGTGGTCATTCACCGGCTGGTTTACCCTATGCGGCACAGAGCCTTGTAATTATAAGTCAGTTCAGGTGTTGACTGGACTAATTTTAATAAAAAAAGGTACTAGAGACAGGTTTTCTAATGTAAAAAGATTTAAAACAAACATCAATTTACATCGAAAACAAAAAATTCAATTTTAAAATTTCATTTTTATGTTTTTCAATTTATAGGATGCTATAAAATTTAACCTGGTGTGTTCCTTTAATAGACTGTAACTGCGCTCTAGAAACATGAATTTCTTAGAAAATTTTTATGAAAATATAGTCAATCATATATACACTAAAAAATATCGCAAGCCGGGGCTACGATCATTGAGCGTAAGTATGGTTTATGGCAACTTGAAAGTCGCGGGGTCTTCGAGTCGTAGTCTTTGCGTTCGAGACCCGGCGTCTACACTCATGATTATTAGCGAAGTATCCAGCATCGAGTGGTCGAAGCAAGAGACTGCGTCGAATCTACATAGGCCGTGTTTACGACTTTTTGTAGCGTCATATTCCGAATTTCGAAGCGAGATGCTTAAAATTCAATAAAAAAAAATATCTAAGAAATTTGAGTAAATCTAAAATACTGAGTTTGCAGTATATACACTGCCATCAAAAGTTAAATTTCTTTAAATTTCCATTTTATTTATAATAAATTACGGGTGATGTGACAACTTAATGAAGCTCGTTGCACATTAGACTGGTTCTTATTTCCCTCGTTGTTTTGATCTTCGCTCCAAACTTGATTTGAGATTTTTGGGATCAAAAAAGTAAGAAAAATGCAATACTAGGGCCAACAAATAATCATTAGAACGTAGTGCAACTGAAAAAACCGAAATCAATTTTCAAAAAAAGTTCTCGAAAAATCCATTTTGAGACGGAATATTACACATATTAAAATGATATTAATATAGTTGCGTGAGGTCATACACGCCTAAAGCCTTATGGCTCAGCTAGTCAGTGACGTAAATTGCCTTTTCATTATCAGTCCATGGGAGAGCGCATATAATAATCCAACAGATTAAAGAGGATTAACAGTTACGCACATATTCACGGTTTCTATGACGTCATACTTAAGTGTAAGTGCTAAATTCTCAACTAAATTTTCATTTTGCACGACACTTTTGTGCAACCACCTCCGCCATCGTTACATGCTTTGCGCGAGCAAGAGTCAACCATAGAAGAGAAAATAATAGAGCCAACTCGTTCAGCAGCTGTAATAAGCAAGTGTTGGCTCCCAGTCGCGGATTATGCACTTGCAGAAAGCCGCATGCTGGCTATAAAGTACTATTTTTGATTATTTCTAACTTGATTTAATTAAATTTAACTTTTTGGTTTATGAATTTTATCACGTATGCTTAAAATCATTCAATTATGTAAGATTTTTAAGCTGAGCTTATTGACTAAAATTCCAAACCAAAATCTTTGATGACCACCGTGATGATTTATGTCGCTTACAGCTTGTTTTATGTATAATATAAATTAAAAAAATAGCAACTAATATTTTAAATTTTGATTTATAAATTCACGGAATTTAATTTCTTGAGTTTTGCGTGATCGTTGCCGTAGTAATCAAACCCCACATAGGTATCGTGTAAGCATGTGCTTTCGAACAAACAGGTAGTAAATTTGACATCTCTGGTCCTGCACATTATTTCTGAATACATTATATTCCCAGTCTGTATATGTGGAAATCCAAGAAACTTTTAACTTTTAAGGAGCCGATGTGGAACTCATACTTTAATTATTTAAACGGGATCTATGACTATACTTCTATTATTATAAACTATATTGAAAGTCATCATGCATATACTATTCGTGCCGGCATGGCCGGCACTCGTGTCTTTTTCCGCACACTCGTGCCCAAAAACGCCTTTTGGGCACTTGTTACATAAATAACTATTATTTAAATGAGGCGTTTTACCGCACACCCGTGTCCAAAAACGCTTTTTGCGCACTAAAAAATGTGCGAAAAAAGACAGTTTTAGGGTCTTGACAAAATTAAAAAAAAAAAATTTTTTTTTTTTCAACATATAGTAAATCGAATTGATCTATAAATCATACACATAATTAATAGTTATTTGAAGAATATTCGGTTAAATTTTCAGCCCAAAATACTGGAAAATAAGGTGGCTACAGCAAATTTTCACATGCAACGTAAAAAAAATCCGGTGGACACCATCACTCAAAATCTACTCGACTGATCAACTTCATATTTTATACACTATTTAAGTAGATGATATATGAGGTAATGACGTCGAGATATTTTAAGATATTGCATTTTTAAATGCTTTTTACGAACAAGTACGATGAATTTTTACCTTCATTTTGTCAAAAAAGTCATTTTTTTCACTTCAAAATGATGCCAAATACTCAAAAATCATTTTAAACGAAATATCTCGACGTCATTACCTCATAATTTATGTAGATAAATAGTAAGAAAAATTCGGAAAGAATCGGTCAAGTAGATTTTCAGTTACAGTGTCTACCGTAATAGATCTTTTTTTTCGGTTGTGCGAGAAAATTTGCTGTAGTTAGCTTATTTTTAACTATTTTTAGCTGAAAATTTAACTGAATGTTCTTCAAATAACTATTTATAATGTATATAATTTATAGATGAATTCATTTCACTATGTGCTCAAAAAAAATTTAATGCCACAAAAATTCAATAATAAAGTTGTTCGTATAGCTAAGTTTGGCCAATACTGAAATGTGTTTTTTCAAAGATCGAAATACAACTTTTTATCAAATAGCATAATGTTTTAGCACCAGGGTCGCGTTCACTTCTTCAAAACTTCAATGCTTACGACCACTACCACGAGTGATACGATCGAACACGCTGATTGCGGTAACACGACTCTAAGATTTTTTTAAATTCCAAAATTCGGGAATTTTTTGTGGAGACCGGCATAAATCATTTTATTTGGGATTTTCATTACAAAATAGCAGAGATATCGGAAAAATACAACAAAAAGAATTATTTCAATACCGATAACTTTTCTCGGTTCCCAGAGCACCGAGAAAAAAAATAAAAATATCCTCTCAAAGTTGAATGCTTTTTCTAGAGAAGTACGTAGCCGAAAAATGAAAATTACGGAAATGACAGCTTTCCAAAATAAACAAATTTTTTTTCGAAAATTGTTTATAAAAATTGAAATGATTGATTAATCAAAAAACACTTAAAAATGTCATTTTAACCTTGAATAAAAATACTACAGCTTTTCTAGTCAAATGCTGTAAATAATAAAATTAAAACACGTAAGCCCTCTTTGAGACCATAATGATATTAATTCTGCAAATTATGCATCGATTTTCAAATTGCACATTAATGTCAAGAACCATTTATTGTACTTCTTCATTATGTCAAAAGGTCGTTGATGTATTCAATAGCCTTAAACTATTATTATTCTAGGCAGAAATAATTTCTTGATCAATTATGGTCATTTAATTTTTTTGATAGATTTGATAAGAATTTTCTAAAAGCTTTTATTCGCTTGCAATTAAAATTAAAATTCTTATCTACGTTAAAACTTGTGTTACATGAAATATGTTCTGGATCAAGCTTGAAATTTTCTCCTCTACCGGTACTCTCTTTCTTTCTCACTGTCTCTCTACCTACCTCTCTCTGTCTCTTTCTATTTATATCTCTCTATCTCTTCTTTCTACCTTTTGAGTTTGTATCTGTGTTTTATGGCATCTTACTCTTTTGAAATAATACCTTACAATAAAGAAATTCGAACGTCGGCTGTAAAAGTACCTTAAGGTGAGCGAACAAGTCATGAGTAACATGGTGTGCGAATACGACGACGACTTTAGTAACGAGATCGAGGAAGAGAGAGGGTTGTGGGTGTTGCTGCTGCTGTCTCTCTAGTGCGGCTGAGCGCACCTAGCCGCTATTGATTTTTGCACCACCTAGAGTTACTTGTGAGGGTGAGTGTGAGTGAGATCGTCCCAGCGCGGTGGCTGTCCCGTTTCCTCTTTTTAACTCTCTCAATGCCATCGCTGCTGCTGCCTCCATCCTATACGCGTTGTTAGAGTACCATGAACGTTGCTCATAGAAACACTGTTTTATATCATTTTAGCAATAGCTATAAAGTTTGGTGAGAAGTTCTTGTCCAAGTTGTACCAAGATGAGATATTTTTCATATGACGGGGGTATAAAGTTTATACAGTTTATCCACTTGATAATAATTAAGATTGCCTTTTTTATATAATCTTTAAATTCAAATATCTTACCAAGAAAGTATGGGTCTAGCCATTCAAGGTAAATTTGTACACGGAATACTGAAATATAAAAAAAAACCAGATAACTCTAGTTAACCGTATTTTTCCCTGAAAAACTATCATAGTATAAATATTGAAATAAAAATTACGAATTTCTTATGAATAGTCTTTTTAAAAAGAGTATTTGACCCCCATAACTTTAATTATTTATACAATTTTCTTGATATTTTTTGACTCTAAAAAGTATTATTTTTCATTAAAATGAGCTAGTTAAAAATAGTTGTTGAACCTTGGTCAGTATTACTTAACATAAACTAAATTAATAATTATGAAATGATTAGTAAATATTTTTAATTATAAATTCCACAAGCTCAAAGAATAGGGGCCCTGTTTAGATGCTTAGGATCTCCCTCATTTAAACTTAATGTGTAGTCTATGATAAAAAAACCAATATCTCAGGCATGGACTTGAAAACAGGTTTATGTAATCTAATAAGGTCTTTTTTATAAGGTCTAAGATTTTTTCGTTCAAGTGCTTCCATATCGATATAGAATATAACAAAGATTCTGATAATGTGGAAAATCTTCTAAAAGATGAGCCCTAAGGCCCATAAGATTGAACTAAACACAGGGAGCTTCATTATTAGGTACCAGGAGACCCCGAAAAAATGTTGGAGCAAATCCATGACCTGGAGTTGGGGTAGTCTCCTTGTTAGTTTTTACTTCATTTTTTTCAGGGGGGACAGTTGACGCAATATAGCCTATTATAATTTGAATTAACTTAAAATTAATTTAAAAGTTGCACTAATTTCTTTTAAAAAGCTACAAGTGGGCTTAATAAAGCGATGGGAATTTTTTCATTTAAAAAAATATATCAAATAAGTTAAGAAAATTTTCAAAATTGATATTGAAGTAAAATTATTTTGAAAATATAGACCTCTTTTAAATCCTTAATAATGAAACTATCAATCATAAAACGTTCTTCTGTGTGTGTACGTATATTTATAAATAGTGAAAACTACCATGTGACCATATTGTATGCTCATTATTAGGCAAATTTCAGCGAAAACTTTGGTCACTTAATTGTAATTTCACTTGGGTCAGATGGGGCTTGCCCTGCGGCCGAATCAAGTTATTCAAATCAAATCAAATCTCTTTGCCACGATCTGCTCGTGGTCGCGCTTCTGCACCTGTAACAAATTTCATGGGTTTAGTAATATATGTTATGTTCGTATGTTCTCTCTCTAGAAGCAGTAACCTTCTACCCCCCCCCCCCCTCGATGATGTAAATATAACTGTAAATATATTTACTCCACTACTATTCATCATAATCTAAAACATTTAATCTGTACTGCACTATACAAATCTAAGATATTGTACTTATAACTTTAAAACTCTCACCCTCTCCTTCAGAGAGTTTTTTTTTTACAAACATCTTCATGAAGCTACTGTATTATTTTGCTACTTGGCTATTCAGGGTGGTACCCAAGGTCAAAATGATGCTTTTTAATCAATCAATCAATCAATCTCTCTCTAAGCACAAATAGACTGAGCCATTTAGGTAAAAAACGTATTTATGGATAAATAACTTTTTTTTGGCACAAAATTTTCTCAGTGGCAAAGATGAATAATAGCAACCAAAACAGTACATTTAGTGATTTTTGGTAATACCATGTTTATTGTCGTGCAATTCGAATTGAGCTTGAGCTGTGAATTGATGCCTAACTTAATTTAATATTTTACTAAAAGTTTTTGTCAAACGTTAAAAATGTATATTTTGTCAGACTACAAGAATAAACAGTACAAATCATTTAGAGCTCAAATTAGAGCTAAAAAAATCAGCTTTTGTCATACGAAACACTTGAACTATGATAAATTCAGCAGCAGCAACAGTAGCAGTTTACGAGTGCCTATGCAGTATATACAGTTACACATAGTCCTCTAAATCAATTCTGTCCGTCGAAAAATCCAACCAAACAAAAATCAAAGTTTCCCTCTCTGATCTCTAAATCATTCCACACTTTCTTTTGTAAAGCAGCGATAGCTCTTTTTTTCGTTTCATGCAGTAGCATGCGTACATGCTCAGAACACTGTACTAATGTTACATGCTTGTAGGTGCAAAATAACAACAGTTCGGCACGCTTTGCTTGCCGGCGCCACAGGGTCTGTATCGTCATGCAAGTCCATGTGTTTCAACGTAAACAAGTTCTGTATACAGGCCATGCATTTCTCCGTCTTGAAATTCTTGCGGTTCAAGAAATTATTTGCCAGTGATTATGGCTTCATACAGCAACAGTACGAGAGCGTACGCATGTACGAGTGAGCCTTTAATGCAATTTTCACAGCTGATTCAATGTGAAGTACTTATTGTGCAGTTTGACTGTAGATATTGTGGTTGTAGCGAGAATGCTGTGCATCGTTTAATTACAAGCAAGTAGTTAATAGAACTGTTGTCAACGATGAACGACGATCGTTAGTCATCGGCAAGCTCGGTTGACTGTAACGATAATACATTTTATTCTTCACGCAAATAAAGAAGCTATTGTAGCATTTATCAAGTGGAGAGGTACTCTTCACTAAGTTTAAGAGAGAATAGGGTTAGAAGGCATGACACATTGTTTGAGTTATTGAATAAATTTTCGATAATCTTGCAATTTAGTCGAAATGATTTGGATGTGTTTATTACCGAGGCTAAAATCGGTAAGGCATTTCTATTTGTACCTGTAATATTTCAGACATTTCTGATTAAACTTTTAGTAATATCCCAAACTTTCGTCTGCTTTTAGGGTATCTCTTATAATCTTCGGCATTTCTGTGTTTGTCTGGGCAAAACGCGAAATATTTATGATTGTAGGATATACGAATTACCTTCTAAACTGTAGGAACTTTCTAAATTTTTTAGGCAATCCCCGAAATGCCTAGGTAAGGGCAGTATTGTCTGACCCTATTTTAGGCATTTTTGAGAAAACAGATTTTGTTGATTGGTTTTGATAAACCATGATCCAGTTAAAATCGTCGACGCTTTGTGATTGTCAATCAAATCCATTTGTCATCTGGTAGTCGTTTCATCGCTTACTATAGGTTGCGACACTACGTCAGTTTTCTATTGACTCATTTTTTGGTAATAAGTTTGGCACTTGTTAAGGCGATGCGCATGGGGAGCGCACGCAGCTTTCTCTCGCAGTGAAGTGAGGTTTCGCTCGTTAGCCTTAGTGAACTTTTCTCGGCTAACTTTTAACGCGCAAGAGTTCACTAAGACCGCGATCGGGTGCGATCCGAATTTTTGGCGATTCTAGAGCTCGCCAATACAGAGAAGTGGCGGGATCCGACTTTGACGTCAGATTGCGTATATCAGATTCCTCGTCAAAAAATACGTCTGATATGGGGTTTTTGATTTTATTTCTCCGCATATTTTGCCCGATTTTAGGACATTTCCAAAGATGTACTTTTGCTTTCTCATAGAGTTAGTAAGTTAGGTACTCAGAATGCAATGTACTCTCTGTAACCCTCTTTTTAACATGTTTAACTGACGATTTATAATTAATTTATCAATAATAAAACTTTTGTTAGTTTATATGAGTGGTCATGTATAAAACAAAATATTTTATGTAATAGTATAACGAAACAGTAATTTACGATACAATGGCACAAGTATTGTACTAGTACTTTACGATACTAGTGGCATAAGTAACACTTTTTGGCACGAGTATCGTACTAGTATATTATGATACGTGTGACTTAAGCAGGCCATTATTGCACGGCACGGTTAGCACCCGAGCGAAGCGAGGGTGCTAGTGCCGTGTTACTCCTGGGTGGGTCAACTTCCTCGCGGACTAGTTGCAAACGATATTTTTTAACTCTGCTTGCGAGAAACTAGGGTTTTCTGACGCTTTAAGGTTAGAAAGCCCGTGTTTCGCGCACGCAGTGTTAAAAAACATTTTATAGCACTGTGCTAAGTTCACATTTATGCCCCCTTTTCTGATGCATAAGTCGCACTTTCTGGTAACGCGAAGTGAGGTTAGCGCACGAGCGTATGCAAGTGCGATGCGAACGCAGCAGTGCCAGAATGTGCTACTTATGCCACCGAAAAGCGTGCCATAAATATGAACTTATGCCACGCAGTGCTATAAATAACTATTTCTATATGAGGAAGCTCTTTGCTAATTTGACAGCGGTTTTTTATACACTGAGAGAATATACATACTCGATTGAAATGTTAGACCATACTGAACATATGAGACTTTTTTCCACAAATATTAGTGAATATTACTACAGTTATAGTAAGTTTTACTATCCACTTTATCAAAAATTAACATGGTTTTTCTCTAATTATTTTTCACTATTTAACTGTTTTCTGATGGCTTAATATTCATTTCATTTGTGCAGAATGCAAAGCTTATTTGTAATTGAAAACAAATCAGACATTGCTTTTCTGACTTGAGACATTTTTAAATGGAGATTGTAGATTCACGATTGCGATACAACAAGAAAGAAATTTAATTTACGTTATAAAGAATGATGATGATGGTATGTGAACAATTTTAATGAAGTTTTAGGAAAAATAAAGAAGCGAGAGAACAATTTTTTTTCTAAAAGAAGACAGGATCGGTGACGTAGGCTACACTCACAACAGAGTAAAGTAAAAAAGGCGAAGAAGAACACAAGAAGATAAAAATGCAATTTAAACTTTCTGCAGCGTTTCGTGACGTATATATGCGTTGCAATGACAGGTCAAGCAAATAATTCAAACGACCATGAAACAGTATTTTCTCCTTCGTCGATTCTATCGCTCCGTATAACGGGAAGTTTGCCAAAAGTAAGCACGCAGAACAGATTTATTCCGTTCGATGCATTAGTCATACTTTTTCGACATATTACGCCTGTGCTTCATTTCTTTCTCTACCGATGCCCGCCCTTTGTATTGAACGTTTCAGAAAACAGATAACGAAAATTATCAATGTCATGGCGTGTGCTGAATTTTGAATTTCTTTTTTTTTCATCCGCTTTAGTCTAATATTTATCAAATTTCGTTTCTGTAATTTTCGAATGCCCCATTGTTATTTACAGTTTAGGAACAGGCACAAATCTTTTTCTTCTAATTATTACTCTCTTTTCTTCGTAAGTGTATTAACCCGCTGACATAGGAAGGGAGAGGGTTAACTGGATCAGTATCGCCTCAAAATTAAGCCATATTAGTTGCCATATTAGTATTATAAAAATTTTTTGTGAGTTAGAGATTCCGTGGAATTTTTTTTTAAGCATGGTATCAATCCATTTATTTATGCCTGACATCTGAGGATTAAAATACACAAACACCTAAATCGATCACTTTAACAAGTACATTTAAATACTTCCGATGAATGCATCACATGTTACCTAATCAATTTCAAAGACCATTCACAACACGTTTAATTCGATGACATAATTAATCCATCATTTTTTTTTTAGAGTTTAAAGTAAAATATATAAAAATAATAGAATATTGTTGGCTATCACTGAATATACTTAGACGAAGGTTCACGGCTATATCGATCATCTACTTAATTTAAATATATTCGACTTATTTTATGTTTTTCGTCAAGTTAGGCCTTAAAATTGTTATTTTCTAGTCTAACAAATTCCCAGTAGTGAAAAATTTATATTAGGAGCACAAGAGTATTATGAAAAGAATTGAAATAAGAATTGAATATTGTATATGGGTCAAAATAATACTCTTTCACAAAACTGTGCGCACGTATGTCCCCAATCTGAATGCTCTTTTGGTATGTTATAGTACTTCGTAAAAAGGTCCCAAAACCAAAATTTCGGACCCCCTCCCCCCTCCTACCTCTCACCCCCGCTGTAAACGTCTATTTTCTATTTATATTTATTCTGAAGCCCTGAAGTAATTAAAAAATCTTAAAAAATTCACGCAAGTACTTTTCAACAATCCAAAAAACGTTCAATTTTTTCAGATTTTTTAATTACTTCAGGGCTTCAGAGTCAATATAAATAGAAAATAAACGTTTATAGCGAGGGTAGGGGGTAGGAAGGGGGAGGGGATCTAAAATGTTGGTTTTGGGACCTTTTTACCATGTACTATAACATATCAAAAGCGCGTCCAGGTCGGTGACATACGTGTGCATGGTTTTGTAAAAAAAGTATTATTTTGACCCATATATTCAGAGTTGTCTTTATTTTAGTTTGACAACTTTATTTTGTTGTAATTTTCTCTAATTTATTTCATTTGGGACTTTAACTTTTTGGACTATTCTCTACAGCCGCTGCTCCTGATAAAAAATAATGTTGCTATGAGTACTGGAAGGAAAAAGTAAAAACTTGAAAGTCTACGTGAGTCAATGGAATGATTAATTTTTGTATTTTTGGTTACAACAGGAAGCTGCGCTTGTCTTCCAATAAACGTTTTGATCACTGCGCATGAAAAATGCACAATGACAAAAACGAATTATAACAGAGAAAAGGAATGTATATTTTAAATTGTAGGTGATTGCATGCTTGGCAAAACAATAAATCATCCATATACCTGAAAGAAAATCGTGAACAAATTTTTCATTCTGGTATTTAAGAATAAATAAATATCTGTGGACAGTGCATTGAGACAAATATTAGTACATCGAGGTTAAAATTTTTTTCGCAATAGTGAGAGTTAAGGGAACTGCAAAGCTGAATTGACATAGTACAGCAGCGTGGCGGTCACTTTAAATTTAAAAATCACTTATTTTATGGGCTACGGATTAAAAATTTTCCCAAAATTAGCGGAGATTTGATTGATTTATGCATTATACAGATTCTGTCATTAAAACTAACATAATAAAAATATAGTTCGATCGAGATGGGAAGAAGTTTGAGGTAGGAAGATTGAACAAACCACACTTATATAAAATTTATTCGCACTTCCTGGGTAATTTAACGTCCAAATGGGTACGCCAGTGAGTGAAAATGTTGGGTCTGAATGAAAATTTTGCGTCGTTAATTTATCCATCTCCCGTTTCTTTTACCTCGTCTTCATCGCAGTCGTTGTCACGTTCTTTTGGTCCCTCTCCTCTCTTCTCGGCTTCCTTTGTGGGCGCTTCGGGGCCGTTTTGTTACTCCCTAGAGAAGTTTGGGCGATCAACCATCCGTTTCTACTTGCCGTGGCAATGGCAGTATGGGTCTTTATATAACTGTTCATATATTAGTGTGTGTATACACGTATTTATAACACAGAAAAAAACGTCCAGTGCAATAAAAGGTTTGTTAGTGGCTAAATAAATCGTTTTATAAGATTACGAAACAGTAAAATCAAAGCGTTAAGTCTAAAAAATAATATGTTGCAATACGTATACATTCTGAAAATTTAAAGTTAAAATAGATATTCCAATTTATACAAATAACAATCCATGATTAACGTTCAGAAAAATGGTATTTTAAATGTGTGATGTTTTTACCAAAATGATCATAAATGGTATTTTACATCGCGAGTGATTATGAAATAAAGTTTAGAAACCGTAGGTCGATCACTGTTGTATCTTATCAATTTTCTGATACAATTCGATCAAGTAGGATAGTCTTGTATGATGAATTTCATAAAATTTTCCTTAAGTATTGACTTTTGGTGATTTCGGTTCATATATCATATCTTTATTTCGCGCCTCTGAGCAATTGTCAAAAGTTTACTTTGCATTCCGACAGCGGAAGCAAAATCAGCAACTGTAAACAACAAAAACATCTATAATTAAAAATAAAAATAATAATTATAATAAAAATAACGATAATAATTCCAAAAGTGCAATTGAATAATTTCAGAGTTATAAATCAGGATTGCAGACAGAAAGAGAAAGAGAGATTTAGCGAGTGAGACGTGAAACTTGCCTTGTAATTCTTTTGGCCAAAAGCCTCGCAATATGTATTCCACGTCTTCGTCGCCAGGGTAGAGGCATTTTTACGCTCTCTCGCTAAAATAATCTAAGCGAGGCATGACGCAACAACTTTTTGGTCGCGGAACGGTCCATAACTGCGGAAAAACTGTTTGTGATATATAGAAGTTGTATGCACGGAAGTGGCCACAGTTCAGTCGCCAACGTGCTTAATAAATTGTTGTTGCGAGGCATGCTTCTGGAATTTTTGCTGCTACTTGTTTGTCACTCCCCGCTAACGATGCCAATGAGCTACAGTGACCCGAGAAATTTTTATGAGCTAAAAACTGTGAGCTTTACAAAAAAATGAATTATTTACTACATACACGTATACGACCATAGACAACTGCGCACATGATCATTCCAAAAGCCAAATCATTTTTCAAGACAGTATGGAAACAATTTACCGAGGACTATCTAGCTGAAAAATTTAAGATTCTTAAAACTCTAGTCGGCGATGCAATGGCTACTCTTTTGGTCTACTTACTTCTTGTTCATGGAGATCTTTACTGAATTTAAAGGGAAGAAGAATGAAGACAAGAATTATTTTTTCATCAAAGGAGGTACTGACGTCAAAAACATTTTATAAATACCTATTTGTTAACAACAATTTAACCGAAAAGAAATGCTGATGGGTTTGTTCAAACATAATTCTTTTAGTCTCATTTTTTTTTCAGATGACTGACAAAAAAGTGTTGCGAGAATATGTCTGTTGCTCCCATTCAGCATAATTTATTAGCTAATTACACTGAAGCAGCACTAAATAATATCAGCTATTCACGTAATGAGTACTTTATAGTGTTATGAGATGCGGAGGTCCTTCGGAGATCCAAGTGATGAAGAGTACATTTTAATGTCGGTGGACTGAGCTTAGCCAACTTTGACCGACTTGTTGTCGATGGTTGCTAAGCTTAACGTTAAGCAGTAGCTTTGAGCCGAGCCTATTAACGAAAATTTGATGTAGGTGATCTGACTTAACCCATTAAGTCCGGGACGGACACATTTTTGATACTTTTTTAAACCGGTGTACTTTTGCTGAAAATTGTGTCTGGGGAACTTGCGAGTAAGCTTATTCTACGCAAAATTTAATGAACTTCCCAAATACGGTGTCAGATTTTCGATATAACAAACGAGTCAAAAGTTATATATGATTTTATCCAAAAAACGTGATTTTGAAAAAATAATTGTTTCTTCTTTTCGAATTTTATCATGAAAATCTTTTAAATCCTGTCGTCTTCGGTACAAATATAGCGTCCATGCCTCCTTCTCTTGAAGTTATGATGGTTCCAATTAGTGAAATATGATTTTAAGTATAAAAAATGGTGACTGGAATACGAAAATAGATAAGAAAATTTTTGGAATTTTTAACTCAAAAACGATCGCATTCAATGCAATAACTTAATGCAATAACTTATTGCATTCTAACGCCGTATATGAATTTTTAAAATTTTCAATGATTTTTTCTAAAGGCTTGAAGCACTCAAAAAATCTGAAAAAATTCAAGGTTGTTTGATTTATTGGAAAGTATTTTTGTGAATTTTTTCAGATTTTTTAATTGCTTCAGGCCTTCAGAAAAAATATGGATAGAAAATGGACGTTTATAGGGGAGGAGGGGGGTAGGAGGGGTGGAGGGGGTCCAAAATTTTGGTTTTGGCACTTTTTTATCATGTACTATAACATACCAAAAGCGCGTCAAGATCGGTGACATATGTGCGGACGAAAATTTAAAAAAGTATTATTTTGACCCATAATATGGGCTATATACATATTATGTATATAGCATAATCTCTGGATCGTCTGGGTAGTTATAGCTCTGAGAAATAATTCCATGATATTTGTATAATAACGCTTTAGAGGTAGTATCTATTCTCCAATCTATGCGAGAACGTTAGTGGCAGGAATTATGGAATTTAATTTAAAAAATGTATAAGTAACTGTTTCTGAATAAAAAGTGAAGATAAAAAAGTAATCAGTATGATTAAAAAGACTAAATGAATTCAACTTTAAGTTATAGAACATAAGTATTTAAATAGGTTAAAATCGCAATTTGATTTATACGCTCCATAATACATATCCATAGTACTACATCGCAATATGGAACGCTCGACCATGAGTGAAAAGTAGGTTTTATAATATGTACACTAGGTTGAATGGTTTAAAACTCTGATAAAATAAATTTTTACTGTTTTAATGCATATGTAATTTCAATTCATATTCAGAAGCTCAAACTGTACGAATTAAATCACATACGAAAAATTTCATAAGTTCCATCTGAAAATTATACACTTATTTTTCGGTTTACTTATAAAATAAGCACTATAATAAGGTCCTTTACCTTATGCGCAGTCCAAAATAGTTGAGGTTTCCAGGTATCTTCCTTAGGTCGATAATAATGATCTCTATTACCCTCTCATCTATTTATTACTTATTGTATTAGCCAAAAAATTAAATAAAGTAATAAAAATTGAAGTATTATTGTAATGTGACGAATAAAATTTTTTTTACAGGTAAGCTTGGAGGTTCGAAGTGATTTTACTGCTTTTGTAAGTAAGATATTTATAATATTTTTCAACTTACTTTTCTAACTTGCTAGTTACCGCTTAGCGCGCATTTAAAAGCAAGTTTCAAGAAAATCATTAAGCACTTTTTTACTGTTTTTTAATAAATCAATTATTAATGGATGTACAACATTTTTAAAATTAGCAGGACGCCATGCTCTTTGTTATAATACCTATATTAATTGTGGATTAATTGAAAAACATTAAAATACGTATCAAATGATTTTTAAAAAGTAACATTGCGGATCCAAGAGATTTTTTTATTTAGGAAATTACGGTTCATTCGTTTGATGACTTCATCAGAGTGCCGGCTCGGTGCTTCAAGTCAAAATATATTTTTGGGGACGATTTCTTCAAGGAGTCAAGGTTTTTTCGCTTGATTACGTACCAAGGTGGTGGTTCTAAATTAGTCATTCCTGTAAAATTTGACGCAAAACAAGTAAATTTTTTGGTGACAGTGGATTAGACGAATTTTAATTGTCAAAATAAGGTGTCCCTGAATTTTTCAAGGGCCTATAACAGTGAAATCGATTGTTTTTTTCTTCGTGCATACATATTCACAGTTGTCACAAAAATTTTATGAAAAATATTTTTTATATTTTGCTTACAAAAACTATCACGATTGAAAATTTTCGAAAAAAAATTATTCAATAATCACCTTGAAATTTTGCGTTGTTTTCTAATCTGAAATAAAAAGTTGGAGTTGCTATTTGAAAAATCGATTTTTGGCCCGTCGCAGTTTTGAGGTTATGTTTAAGGTCAAATCTAAGGTCATTATTGGAGACTAAACGATAATCAGCGCCATCTGTAAATTCAATGCGGCCGTCCCATAAGAACCTTCGAGCCGCCCGAAACTCGACTAAAACAATTTTCGGTTACTAAGGTTTTCGAAATAGAAAAAACTCTTGCTGTAGAATTAAGTAATTGCAACTAAGAAGCACATATGTATTTAAACGAAATATTAAAACCCGACTTTGATTGGTGGAAGAGAAACATTCTCACTTGTTAGAAAAATATCGGTTACGTCAAATATGAAAAGAAAATTTACTCCGATGCATCTTTGACGGGTTGGGGAGCTGTATGTGAGGACAAAAAAGCACATGGAAATATAGGAATTTTGCGAAAAGAGAAATATTTTGTTATACGCATCATAAATCAGTTCGAAAGAGAACTTTGAAGCCGATGAAGGGTCAAAAATTGTAAAACCAGATACAGAGTACTCTTTATCTATGACGGCGTTTAAATTGATTGAGAATCAATTTGGTCACTCTGAGATTGATTTAATCACCAGCATCAGCAGATCTAATACAAAATGTAAGAAATACATTTCTTGGAAGCTAGAACCGGGCTCTATCGCCATCGATGCGTTTACATTATCACGGTCAGACTTACCTTTTTATACGTTTCCGCCATTTGCAGTAGTATTAAAAGTCTTATTTTAAAAAGCAGGAAACTAATGAAAAATTAAGTTTTAAAACTCTGTCTCAAAAATTAATTACTTGGCTTGCGTTAGTCACGGGACAAAGGATCCAGACTTCAGCGTTGATTAAGATCGATAACATATCGATTAGCGATAAAGAAATTCGTATTTTTATTTCAAATCATATAAAGATTAAAAAAAAAACGCTAATCAGCCTTTAATATATTTACCGTATTACAAGGAGGATGAAAAAATTTGGCCAGTGACTATACGCTACAATACTATGTTAAATTATCAGAAAACATAAGAAGAAATGAGAAATCTCTATTTTTACCATTGAACGAGGGCGAAAAATTTGCTGTCATTAAACAAGCGATCAGTAATTGGTTAAAAGATGTATTTTCGATTGTTGGTATTGATAAGACATTTTCAACCCATAGTACCAGACATGCATCTACTTCTAAGGCAGAAAGTCTGGGTGTAAATCTTGATGTTATTATGCGAACAGCGGGCTGGGCTTCCACCAGCTGTTTCGCTCGTTTTTACAATAAGGATATCATTGATGATACGGACAAATTCGTTCTTGACATTTTAAATCAGAAAAAGTAATAATGTAAAAGATAATTTGTAATCCATGTTTGTATTCAATCATAGAAATAAATAGTTGTATGTTTCGTCATTAATTTGCGCCGATTTGGCTTTGAACATCTACGCATATGATACGCGGCAAGTACAATTGTACAATTGAACGAGCTTCTAGTGAAGTTAAATTAAAATGGTACGCCCGCTTCTTCCTCAAGATCAGATACCCACCCTATCCCTTTTATACTTGTAAAAATACCCTATATTGTTCGGTGCAACTTTAAAAAATAAGATCGTGGTGCGCATCGTCCGTGGGCCAAGCGGCTGAGCGAGCGTGTCGCGTCACTTTTTAGCTTTGAATGTGGGATAAATTAGGCACGGGGGAAAGGGGACTACGAATATGATCTTGAGGAAGAAGCGGACGTACAATTTTAATAGAACTTCACTAGAAGTTCTTTCAATTGTACACTTCCTCAGGGTGTAGAATTTTACATTTATTTTAACGAATAAAAGTATCTTTTCACGTTTTTTTATCACATTTGATCAATGAGAGATTTCTAAAAATTGATAATAATGGTTAAAAATTTATGGAGCTTCCATATTTTACTTTGTAAAACCAATGAAAGGGTGGGCAAGCGTAAATAAAAAATTGTTTTTATTTTGGACCACCCTACTGTACAAACATGAAAATTAAGCACTCGCATTATTTATCAGCACAATTTTTGGATCTACTTTTTTTATTTATAGAAATATGATTGTATCGTTCTCAATATGAAAGTGAATTAGATGCTGGTTCGTTTGTACATGGACAAGTACTGGTATAAGCATAAAAAGTTTTTGCCTCGGTTATCTACACCTTCTTCGCGTTTCACTCCGTTCTTTCAAATATATGTATTTACGTATCTGTATACTGATATTGCAGGGTAAAAGTAATATCGCTAAAATCGTTGAGCCTTGCCTTGATCAAACTTTTGGCTGCATAAATTTTTTTCTCCATTTATATGTATCATGGCCATTATCGATATGAAGTCTCAGACAAATGGATGAAATGTCTGTTGCGGCGATGTTGGCTAGAATTTGTGGATATAACTATCTATTTATGAGCCATTCATACACAAAATAAGCTCAAGTTTTTTTTGCTTTTTTCAAAATCATCAGTTCTTCTGAGCAAAAATTGTTAATCTTAAAATTGCCACACTTATAGTAGGGCGCCAAAATTTGGCACAAGGAAGCGCCGCTTAAGGTTAAAAACAACTCTTTCTCATATTACAAATTGTATAATGCAGATTTGATGAATCGTCGAAAATATAGCATGATGTTAAAGAAGAACCTAAATATTTTATCTTCATTTATAATATTTATCGCTTTTGAGCATTAGACTTTTTATATGCTCAAGTTTGGAACCCTCAATATTGTAAGAAAATAGCTGCATTATTTGTATTGCTTGCCGTCAATTGTTGATGATACTTTTCAATAAATTTTTTTTTGGCAAAAATGAGTTTTTTGATGTGGATAAAAAATTACTAAATAAATTTTATTTCGGGAAAAAATCTCAAACTATGCCAAAGAAACGCGCGCTATACAAGGGTTGCGACATAATAGACGGTTTTTCCCTACACATTTCTCGTGTCGTTCTACATATGAACTTATGTATTCGTGCGTACTTTCTCGTTTCGGCTGAATCTACGCGCATACGCATGAACCTATACTCTGCCTGAGTTTATAAATCGGTCAATTACCTTCGCGCGATTATGTAATTAACAGAAATGTGAACATAATCAATACACTCAACATAATTTCTTTATATATTTTATATTTGCTTGATTGTGCATCCCAAGTTGTTATTAGATTCATACTAAGAAATTTAAATTCATGTATGGTACACTGAAAAAAATTGTATACATGATTCCAACAAAAGTAGAGAACTTGATTAGTATAAGATATTCAGCTGACTCGGCAAAATATGTTGGCCTGTCAGCAAAAATGTTTGACACGGCAGTGAAATGATTTTGCTGCGTCAAATAATGTATTTTGTTGTCTTAGATAACTATTTTTGTATAGATAAACTCCCGAAGAAGAATCACGAGTAATCACGTAAACATTGAATAACACTAACAATATTTTAAATCGAGTTTTAAATGCGAAACTGCATATATAACTAGGGCTGTGCGAGTACCCGATTTTTCGAGTTTTACTCGCCTCGAACTCGAACTAAATAATGTAAATACGAGCAGACGATGGCTTCTCTGACGCACACACGAATCAACTCTCGAATTGTTATCCACATCACATGTTGCATATAAACACACTCACGTACACATATTCACTTACGAGCATAGAGTAGCAGTTCTGACAGTCTGAGACACCATGGCCATTTTTCAAATCAAGTTCTGAAATCGCACTGCTTTCGCCACTGCACACACAAACACAAACACAAATGCTCATAGCAAAACACAAGATGTGAGCAGCTCGCTGATCAAATGTTATAGAGGCACACGTATTCACACAAATACTCATATACTTACATGAATGTGAAATATTTGAATATAAAAGTTACAACATGAATGCCGACTAGTAAGATATGACATCGTTACATCGCACACTGTAAAGCACACTGTACGAACGAAAGCGTGCAACCGACGACTCTCCACTAGCCGATGATACGCATACACACACACACGCACACGAATTAATACGCGCGCAAGCATAATTCAGGAGTCTTCTTTGAACAATTCTAAGAACTTTTTCTGTATATATTCTATATTATTATTATATATTTCAAAAAAATTCTTATTATATTATATATTATATTTCTAAAAATTCTCGTTTTTTATTGTTTAATTGTTTAATTGACTTATACTCATAAACTTTTTTGCTAATTCTGATATTCAATTCGAATGGCTCATAAAAATTTACGCAGGAAATAACTAAATATTTCCGGAAAAAAATCTTCCATTACAAAGTTATAAATATTAAGAAAATATATTTTGTACCCGGGTACTCATCATTGAAATAGTATATTTCTCAACGGGTGCACATATGGTTTTTTAGCAAAACGAGGGATTATAGCACGAGCCGAAGGCGAGTGCTGTAACGAGTTTTGTTAAAAAACCATATCTGCACCAGTTTGAGATACTATTTTTTCCTACGAGAGCCTAAAATTAGCGGCAAAGTTGCGTATTTTAGGTTAGAGTGGGGAAAATTATTTTTCAGAACCGCAGAAATAAGAAAAAGTGGTTGTACGTTCAAAAGTTTGATAGATTTAGGCTGTACGAGGGTGTAAATGACCCTTTGTCAACCGGAAACATCACGAAAAATTCTGAAAAAATTTGAAGATACTCCTTAATCAATTCTAAAAAATTTTTGTCCGGAAACTAATAGGCTTAGAAGAAAATTTTAGAGAACGAAAACATCTTAAAATTGATCAAAAAGATCTTAAATTGTTTCAAAATTATTCATGATGATTTTATTCGACAAAAGGCTTACACTCCTATACAACTAATACCTATCAAATTTTTTTTATGCACAGCCATTTTTTCTTACTTCTAGGATTCTCAGAAGTACTTTTAACTGATCAGTACTGGTCAGTGGCTGCTTGCGAATAAGCCAGCTGCGCAAGCCGAGACTACTCAAAAGTTACGATGATACGTGTATTTACCCTGCAATATTTGTCTGCAATATGGTACCTTCAAAACGACCGACAGGACGCATAAATAATTTTAAAAAGCTCTATTTTTATTAAATTACTCGTTAAATAGAGCACTTTACGATGGTGTGCGTTAGATCTTGATAAACAAATTACTGTAGTCCACGTTTAAACACGTTTAAACAAGCAATTTTTTCCAGTAATTTTTAGTGTTGTGCCTTAATACTACTGGTAACTTGATATTGACTCAAACCCCATGGTCTATATTAATGATATTGGCGAAAATGGTGTTTTTCTAGTCCCAAAATGGTTTAAAAAAATAAATGATTTTATGGTGAATGAAGACGGCTTTTTGGCTTTTAACCTACCAAATGAGAAACTGTGTAATATATTAATAGCAGTGTTAAATAGAGATAAAATGACGGTAATGACATGGCACGGTAATGACATTATGCCTAAAAGTCTATGGCAAATTGCTAGTTTACTTTTGATCTAAAAACAAACGAAAAATTTCCTAGATATAGGTATTTTGAAAAATTTTGAACTATTATAATGTCCAAAACATCTACTGGCTGTTCTGCAGCAGCTGACACATAGTAATGACCAAAACTCACACTATTGCAACATCTGATCAATAAAAACGGTTAAAAGTAAAAGTTCGAATTTTCAAATATTTTCCGTTGATAGAGTATGTTTAAACGAAGGTGACCTTCTCTGTCCGGTTTTCATCGCATGTTTTTTAACGGTTCTGTGACCATCTAAGAGGTTGCAATAAGTCACCCTGGCCAAAACTATAGAGTAATTAAGCTGTCTCAACTCTGAGCTGAAGATTATTAAAGTTTTATGAGGCGATAAATAATTATCCGACGAATCTTTACTCGGATTCATAAGCACGAGGAATCTAATTGTTACACTGCTTACCTTATAACTAGACTGCAAAAAGTTTGCTATATTTTTTTTTTTTTTTTCATAATTTCTCACATCTTTCAAGGGGGGAGGGGGTAGGGTCTTGTTCGATGGTTTTCGAGCTGCACTTTAATAATTTTTTTTGAGCACATAATAAAATGAATTCATCTATAAATTATATACATTATAAATAGTTATTTGAAGAACATTCAGTTAAATTTTCAGCTAAAAATAGTTAAAAATAAGCTAACTACAGCAAATTTTCTCGCACAACCGAAAAAAAAGATCTATTACGGTGGACACTGTAACTGAAAATCTACTTGACCGATTCTTTCCAAATTTTTCTTACTATTTATCTACATAAATTATGAGGTAATGACGTCGAGATATTTCGTTTAAAATGATTTTTGGGTTTTTGGCATCATTTTGAAGTGAAAAAAATGAAGGCAAAAATTCATCGTACATGTTGGTAAAAAGCAATTCAAAATGCAAAAAGTTAAATTATCTCGACGTCATTACTTCATATTCGACCGTCCCTACGAAGAGTACCACCGTTCCAGTGAAGCGCGATCAAAAAAATTTCTCCTGAAAACTTGTGAAGAAAAAAAACTCTCTTTCGAAGATGAGGTCAAGAAAATCTCTCCAAAAATTTATTTATTTTTTTTAATTTTTTTGATTTTTTTTGATTTTTTTGAAGAGATTTTCTTGATCGCAGATTATTTAGAGTGATTTTCTTGACCGCTTCTTCGAAAGAGAGTTTTTTTCACCGCCAATTTTTATGAGGGATTTTTTTGACCGCATTCGCATGAGTATTTGCTGTAGCCAGCTTATTATTCAGTACTTTGGGCTGATAATTTAACTGAATATTCTTCAAATAACTATTAATTATGTGTATACATGTATACATCATTTTTTTTCACAATACGAGGGTACGGATCATAGGGAAATGTTTGTGGGTATCTCAGGAACATATAATCTTATAGGAACAGTCGAAATTTTGATTTTGTTTCTTTATATCTACTTTTGTGATTTATAGGACAAAAAATAATGTTTTCTCGTAATTAAGGCTACGTACTCAATTCCTACGTCACCGAAAAAGTATCAAAATGCATCTAAAAAAAGTAACTCAGTACTCAGAGAGGTCGCACGATTCTTAGCATTGCGTGACTCGCTATTGTAGATGCTCGCTCGTAATTCGACTGAAAAAATGAATGAAAATTTGAATGGGAAATTTTCTCAGCTTTCAGATGGTAATATCAGAATTTTCGATAATTTTCATTTTCACAAGAAAAAATCAAAAATAAACCTCAAAGATAATTTTTCCATACTGAGTTCACTAAGTTTTTAAATCACGTAAAAAGTATTGCAATGCACCTAAAAGAAAATGTAACCCATCATTACGATGAAAAATTACCTCAGCTTTCGTTGGCTCGCACTATAAATCTTTGTTCGATACTTCCAATTGTCAAGTCAATAATTTTCTTATTATATATATTCATTGTCATCATTTTTTATGATGGACATCGGGAAGAATACTTGTCGTGAAAATGGTTGTCGTGAAAGCGGAGTCGGGAAAGTGGGAGGTAACCGAGTCAACTTCCTCGCGGACTAGTTGCAAACGATATTTTTTAACTCTGCTTGCAAGAAACTAGGGTTTTCTGACGATTTAAGGTTAGAAAAACCGTGTTTTGTGCACGCAGTGTTAAAAAAGTTTTTTTAACTCTTCGTCTTCTTCACGCACATGTTACATAATATACTATTTTTGCACTAAAAATTGCGTGTAAAAAGAGTTTTTGTGCTTCACTATTGCATAAAATATAAGAATTCGATGATTTAAAAACTCGGAAATTGTTTGCAAGGACTAACGAACGAGAGCAGAAAATAGCTCTCGAGAACCAAATAAGTCATTGCTTTTACCATACAAGTTCAACGCCGTAGATAATATACAATTTAAAACACATTGAATCGGAAAATTGACAAGTTCTATGTTGCAACTTATGTACACGAATACAAGCAAATCATAAATTCGGTAATGGTTGGCATTGTTTGACATTTTCTATGTCGTTATTGTGCATCTTTAAATTACTAGAGAAAGCCCGCGTTATTTGCACCCGAATAAAAGTAAAAGGAACAGAATGAAAGATAATGTCAGAAAAATTCGACGAATGCGTAAGATAGTTCTTTGTCTTTTTAGAATTTTTTTTATAGAAAAAAAACGTTTCTTGCATCCTTCGGCTGATGATCAATGAAGTTTTTATAATTTGAAGCACAGAGCAAGCATAAAGTTCCATATTTTTAGGGCGAAAACACTTTCTGGACCGCTTCTTGAATCAGCAAGTCATATTTTTTCATTTGATTTCGTGTAAATTTATGTCGTAAATTACCCTACTGCAAAGAGTTGTTTGCGCCACGATCTCTCTCGTTTTCTCTTTCTCTCACAACTTCGTAGAAGTTTCAGTCCGTGAAGTATAGAGCCAAGTTTGCTTCTGGTAATTTATACTTCCAATTAGCCTGCAGTTCTCGCTTTGCTTGCTTACCCCGAATAAAGCAGAGTAGCAGGGCTATCGATGTCCTATTGATCAACCTGTGAATGAAGAGTGCTGTCGAGTACAGATTATAAACTATTTCATAAATAATAATTTTTCTGGGAAATTTGCTAGCTAAGCATTTATATTTTGAATTTATTGAAAAAAGCTTACTAATCAACGAGTAAATTTTTTAAATCGATTATAAATTAACGTTTTGATTCACTCGGATGTTTGCAAAGCACATAATTTGATATTTGCGTCAAAACATTAGGATAATTTGTTTCATCTACGTTTTGTTTGTGTGTGTGTGCACGGCTTATATTTTAATTCCACATCAAAGGTCATCTGGACACTTACTGTAGCTCTATAGGCATTTCGCAGAACTTTCGCTTTTCATCTATATCAACCTATTAACGTCCAAAGTGACCAAACTTTTTGTTCACGATCGACGCAATTTTTTTCCATTTTTTAGGCTTTAAAAGGACTTTGCACATACCTAATTTTATGTAAAAATTAATGCCCTTTCAGAATCTGGGCTCAAATTTCAGATTTTATGCTTTGTTAAAAAGTTATGGTTGTAAAAAAAAAAAAACGTAAAAATTTGTATGTAACATCGACTTTGAGAATTTTTTCAACTGCTGCGGCGAAAAATTCAAAATTTAATTATGGTCAGGGTGATCATGGGTGTACAAGTAACTAAGGAAATGTTCACAATGAACACCCTCAAATCTTTTCAGAATTTTCGAAGACGATTTTCGAATTTCCGGAAAATTCGGGAAGGTCGATTTCCCGAAAAATTCTGAAAAAATTTGAGAATGTTCCTCGATCAATTCTAAGACTTTTTATTTCATAAACTTTTTCTCTAAATTCAATTGTTTTTGAGTAAAAAATTATACATTCTCACCCGTATATGTAGTGTCTTGCATGATTGTATAAAAATTATGATTTTAATTTTTTTTTTCGTTTAAACAACTATACATTTTTAACGAAACATTAAATATTAAATTTGAGCCCGGATTCTGAAAGGGCATTAAGTTTTACATGAAATCATATGTGTGCGAAGAGCAAGGATCGCGAACAAAAAATTTCGTCATTTTCGGTTGAAAGGACGTAAAAAAAGAACTTTTTCGGTACTTATTAAACATGTTATTAACTACTTTTACAAATTTTTTCAAACAAAATACTAAATAGTTTCAGTTATATGCACTGAAACATAGTGATGAAAAAAAAAGACACCTCCACGAGTGCCAAGATAACTCAGCTAATTAAATCAAAAAAGCAAAGTTTTTTATAAACTAAAAGACATTTGCTGGATCTTGGACAATAATTACGAGGAAAAGTTGAAAATTCACAAAATGACGGACTTTCGAAAAAAAATTTTTTTTTTTGCACGTTTTTTTACTCTAAAAAGTGCTGTAGTAATATAAATAATGATTGTAAAATTATAATTATAGTTCAAGATCCAGCAAATTTAATAACTTTTAAAATAAAAATAAAAACATCTCGATATCTATAATGGTTGTTGAGATATATTGGCGCCCGTCTCAAAAAACGCGGTTTCAAGAAAAACAGGTTTAAAGTTTTTAACTGACATTAAACGCCGTATAAGCGTTTATTCTCAATCCTGAATTTGGCCGACCAAAAATTCGAATATACATACGAAATTTTAGCCAGGGATTCTTGAAAGTGTAATCAATTCGAAAACACAATAACAACAAAATTAATTTTTTTGTCGAGCTCGATGAAATCTTTCCCTTAACGCAAAAGAAACATTTTAGTATAGGTACGCACATGGGCTCAACCTTATGGACATTATGGAAATAAATTGAACAGTGATTTTTTAGATAAAATTTTATGAAAATTTAAGATTTTTGAAAAGGCCGATACATGAAATATTTTATTTCGAAGACACAAAATATAACCATTGACCAAATGTATTCCTCGACTGACATTTAAGATATTTCATTTTAAACTCGCATTTCGTATTTTCTATGTTTTTTAATCCTTTAGATTCAATTGAAATGTCTCTATTAATGTATCAATCAAGCATTATAATTGATGGTTATATTTTTGCCTTTGAAAGAACACATTACAATATTGGCCAATAAGATGGATACGAACAAGTTTAAGTTTGTTTTTGGACTTGAATGATATTTTTTAATTTTGAAAGGGATTTGAAGTTATAAATATAATTTACGATAACAAATTGGGACCCTCATCTGGCTTCACATGAGAAATAAATATACAAATACTTTTTTATCATCTCTACATAAAAGCAGAATAAAATTACGAAAATAAAAATATAACTGACGTCTCTGTAGATCCATGAGAAGCGGACCTGCAGAACCTAAAATTTCAGGGTTTTTTATTTTTTCAAATACTAATAAAGAATACACACTTAATTTCAATTTCAATTTTTTAGTATCACGATCGATATGGTTTAGCCCACATATATATTGCATCAAAGCTCTAGCTCGCGTGCACACAAACTCGCACATTCATACTCAAACAGATAAAAGTTGAAAGCTCCTGGCAACATTGCGCGCAGCAATTTCTCTCTCAGACGTTAGCTTATGCCACCGCTGTGACTGCTGCTGCTACTTCCAGTCTACCCAGCCGAACAATTTATATGCTAATTTATATGTGCTTAATAACGATGTCCGACTCGGTACTTACTGACACTCGCTGCTGGCATGGCGCTACGTCTAAAGAATATATGTATATGAAGAAGTAGGTGTGAGTATATCACTGCGCAGTGCGTTACCTTATGATGAAATCAATGTAGATTTATGAAAGTATGAGGATGAATACTGTTTATATACATTGGAATTTTTTTTATTAGGGCACGTGTGTGCAACATGCATTTTTTGTTTACTTATCGACCTAAAAAATGATGATAAAAATATAAGACGTACGGTTTTTAGCGGCTAATAAGATAAATTCAATTTTTTTTCTCAATGTCGCAGATCTAAAAATGAAAATGACTACTTTTCTACCGCTGCACAAAGCTGGAAGAGCGATTTTCGGGACCCTGGATATGATAATTACACGTACTCTGGGGCTTTTATATTCTTCACGGTCTAGGGCGGCAGTAATATACTTGATATGCAAGTAATAATATCAAAAACAAAAATATTAATTTTAACATTTTATTTTCATGTTTTTTAATTTACAAGATTTATCTCGAGTGTCCCTTCGAACGAAAAAGTACAACAGAGTTTTTTTGTTGGAAATCGTCTATAGTTTTAGGAAAAATACATGGCTGTAGCCAGCGGGGGGGGGCAGAACTGATTCGAGTATTACGATGAAAATAGTAAGATGAAAATATATTGAGAGAAACTCAAAATATAAATCACTCTGATTTGACTTTTATTTCCAAGTATATTTAAATTTTTTTTTGAGAATTTAAACTACTTCTTGCTAAATTTTTGGAATTGGCTTGCAAGTATGAAGGTCTAGAGGTATTAAGTGTGCCGAAAATCGTAAAAAAACGTCAAAAAAGGGCCAAAAACCACCGTAATGTATGTATATAAGAATGATAAACACGTTCATAATGGTCGTTAGGATTTTTCATTTAAAATTTTTTCGTATTTCTACGTGTGTATTTTTTCAAATTGACACATCTGCCTCATTTCTCCATTGACTCGCCGCAGCGGTCGCAATGGTATCGTTTAGTACGTTTCTTATGCAAAGTGCATTTCGAATTTAATCAATGATAGCTATAGTGATGAACTGGAATGTCAAGTTGCTGCCCTTATTAACTCTGATCCTTATCGCCTACGTCTTATTTTGCATTGCACTGCTCGCACCTTCATTTATCTTCATCTTTTGTACTGCAGCTCTTTTCTCGTCTATGGCACTTTTCGGTTTTTTTACTTCTTGTCCGCACCTTGCGCTATTTTTCAAGCGGGAACTATAAATTTTATTTAATTACCACTCGTAATTATAGGGTTTGTGACGTAATTCAGTCAGTTGGTTATGCAAAATTAAAGATGAGGTATTAAGATTAATGATCCCTTTGATTGCACTTGGAAAAAAATAGTCAAGAAATTTTTTTTACTAATTAAATTTTTAAATTGCTATCACTCTTTAATTGAGTATTACAGTGCAAATTGCAATTAAATATATCACCTTATAGTAAAATTCATATTTTTAATAAACATGAATATTTCAACTACCAATAACTACATGTATGACATAACTTGAAAGAGCATTCTGGCATGCAATGCTCAAAAATACACGATTTTGGGTGGGTGAAAAAAATTTTAAATAGACTCTCAAGTGTGCATATATACATATGTACTTTGAATTTCTGATAAGCATAAAAAAAGTGAATTGAAGGTTGAATACTTTTTGAGATACGTTTCTCACTGATATTAACAATGTCCATTTCAAGAAATGAAAATTATTTGTCTTTGAACATGGATTTATCAAAATGAAGCTTTTCAAAACGTTGAAAAACGTCACTTAAAAAGTATCCATCAGATCCTTTTTGAAAATTTTCACTCTTCTTAATTAATCCTTTGCGGGAGAGAGAGATCTCAAGGCAGCACCACCGCATCGAGAGGAAGAGCTTGATACCATTGGCCTCTTGACCTTGTGCTTTGCCGTATGCGCGCGCGTAAGCCCGTTTATATATGCGTATTGCATCTGCCTGCATGTGTATCTTGGCTTACCAAGTAAACCTAAACTCTCGTCGAGTGCATTGATGGTTCATGCATACGCGCTCGCAAGCATATGGGCATTATATATACTAGGCTGTAACTTAAAAAAATTGTTTTTCTTTTGGCTTGGACCAGAAAGAAAACAGATCTATGTAGATAAAAATAGTCTTTGCAAAATTTCAGCCATTAAAAATCAAGTTAGCCCGTGCCGCCAATCTATTTTAAGTTTTTGATTTTATTTAAATTATTTTTTATAGCTCATTTTTAGCGAATATACTGTGTTGCGTTATTGTACATTTTAAGTTTTATAATAGAATTTTCAATGAAACTTTTGAATTTTTAATGCATATTAGTAGTAGATATATATTATTACATTGATCGCCTTAAAAAGCTATCACTAGTTTTATACCAAAAATCGTCGACATATTCTGTCGTGAAATTTTGAAAACTTTTAAAATACCTGTACATTTTTCAGAAACTAAGAAGTTATTCTAACTGAAAATATCCCATCTCTAATGACTCTAATTTTTATACGCTCCCCAAAAATAGTATAACAAGAACAATTTTCATTAAAATTTCGTCAATTTTCAAGTGCTTCTAACTCCGTTTGTTTTGATCGCATAGGGATGAATTTTTGTAGTTTCCATCAACATTTTTTATAGTTCAAAGCCATATGTATTATGAATAGAGTTGAGTAAAATTAGGGTTGTCAGTAGCTCTTACGTGTAACACCTTAAATGACAGAAAAAATGGATATGTAGCATGTTTTTTTTTCTACTCCCACCCCATTCGGACACTCACTGGTAACCGCCGCTAGGCATTGCTTCGGTGAGGCCGGGGTTAGTTGAGCATTTCTGCTACTTCTATTTTAGTCATTTCCATACATTTCCCATCTGTCGCATAGTGATATGCGACGATAAGGGGTTCAGGACTCATCTTTTGCTACATGGTGAACCTCCGATCCTGCGCGATGCCATCTCTCGATTATCGTATCCCACTTCCGGAGCCGTAGTTTCCCACTGCGTGGTCACAATTTGCTGTCGTCTCCTCCTGAGTTAAGTTTGTTAGAACTCGCCGCCCAGTGTCATCTTGAGAGTGTGGTTCTCCACTTCTGTCGCCGCCTGGGGAGTGGTCAGTTCACCCTGGCCGCTTCATCCTGTAACGGTAGGATCAGGTGGTGGCTTATAATGATAAGTCGTAAAAGTTCAGTAACAAGTATTTGTTGATTTATTAATAAACTAAAGATTAATTATTTACAAATATAGCAAATAAATGAAGCAAACAAAATGATTTGAGTTTAGTAAAAAAAGAGTAGAAAGCAAAGAAAAGTATTAACTTTGATTGCAAAAAAAGAACAAAGAAAAGCAATAACTTTGGTTACATAATTTAACACAAGTGAGCAACAAAGGATTATTGTTTGCAAGCAATATTAAAAAGCCAGTAAGAATAATTATTGGTAGCCAAGCAAGAAGGTGACGGATAAAGCGGTCATAAGTGCGTCGGATTACCCTTTGGTCGGATAGGACCGGACAGTCGGTACCTGGAATAAAGTGAGTGTCGGTTCGTATAAGTCTCTATCAATCAGTATAAGTGTCACACATAAACAGCCCCGGGTCGGTCGGTGAGGAAGGGAGGAACGGTACGGGGATCGGGTCGGGGATGCTCACGTGTGCCCACGAGAGTCGGAAGAGTGCGTGTGCTCACGCACTAGAAGGTATGATTGTGTTACGTGTGCTCACGTACACTGCTTGATGCATGTGCTCACGTATCAAGAATCGAGCTTCTCACCTCGTGTGCTCACGATGCGATGCTCGCTTTGGCCAGAGCCGAATCTGCCTTACCGCTGCGAGTTGCCCGCTTATATAGGCGGGCGCCAGCGGTGGGGGCCGCGCGTTGCCTAGCAACGCGAGTATATGCGTGGGGCCTACAGCGGCACGCTTGTCTGCTCCGCGGCTCGCTCAGCTGATCGCGTAGCAGACGAGTGTTCGTGCGGCCACCTACTTGGTCGTCACGTCACCCCCCGGTCAGGAGAGTGAAAACTACCGGAGTTTTCACTCTTCTCATGCAAGACAGCACAAAAAAAAAAATAAATAAAAAAAAAGAAAATACTCTTAGCGGTCCTACGTATCGAATATCACCAGTCTTGGGATCCAGTCGCAGGAGTTGTTTTCCGCCCTTGTGGCGGATGACCCATTTCTTTGCACCCAGTGGAACCTCGACCAATGGTCCGCCGGGTACCTGTCGCGTCACCATAGTCCGTCCCTCCCGTGCTCTCTTGTCCGCCGCCTCATGTTCTTTACGCTTCAACGACTTCCTCCACTCGTGTAGTTTCTGGCGGCAGCGGTTGGAGAAAGTCGGCTCTTCCATGTCGATGAGCACGGGAGTACGCCACTCTGTCATTGATGGTCTCGTCGGGGGCGTATCGTCCATGGTCAAGTCCGTTGTCCGTTCCGTCAGAGTCGTCCAATCCTCCTCGGACATCGGAGTCTCCAGCAGGTTCCGCATCATCACCTCGTTCAGTGCGTCGAGTTCCTGCTGGAGCTCCAATTGTTCGGGTGTAAAACTGTCCATGTCAAAAAAAAATGAGGGAGCGAAAGAAAGGAGAGAGGTTAAGGGAGAAAGGAAAACGTTCGTAACTGTCGGGTTGGTGTAACGTGCGTAAGTGTAGCTGTAACTGTAACAAAAAAAACTTTAGTCCTGGTACGGCTTAAGGTCTTTCACGTGTACGTGGTTCGTAATTTTCCCGTTCCTTTTGAGATCGAAAATGACAGGTGACACTACCTTGTGGACTGTATAGGGTCCGTCGTATTTTTGTGATAGCTTCGCGTTTCGGTTCTCGACTTTGTTGGACAAAACGTATGATCGCTTGAGGACTTTGTCATTTAACTTAGGTTTCCAATCCCGTCTGCGTAAGTTGTAATATTTTTGTTGTTTTTGGAAACTCATCGCTTTATTTATTCGCGCTAATTCTATCGCATCTTGCAGATTTTTTATTCTGTCCCCTTCGGTGTTTTTTATTCCTGGCTTTCGCCATTCGCTGCCAGGTGGCGGTGATTCTCGGCCAAAATTGAGATATGCGGGTGAGAAACCTGTAGATTCGTTTGTCGCGGAGTTTAATGCGAAAGCTATTTCTGGTATGTATTTATCCCACTTTTTGTGGTTATCTACGGTGTATTGCGCGATCATGGTTTTTATTACTCTGTTTGCGCGTTCTACGGGGTTACATTGCGGCGAGTACGGTGGCGTTTTATGGTAGCTAATGCCGTATTTTTCGAGTAATGCGGTCATTTCTTTACCGACGAAATTTCTGCCATTATCTGAGGTTATGTTACTGGGCCGACCGAAACACAATATTATTTTATCTTTTATTGCTCGTGCAATTGTGGTAGCGTTGGCTTTCTTCAGACATTTTAGTTCCACCCATTTTGTGAACTTATCCTGCATCACGAGAAGCTAGATGTTACCGATGCTAGAGCGGGGTTGCGGACCGACCAAGTCGACCGATACTGATTCCCACGGTTCTTTAACATTCGTTGCGTGCATTTCGCCTGCTATTTGTTGCTGTTGCGGTTTATACTTTTGGCAACTGTCGCAGCTTCTCACGAACTTTGTGTCGTCTCGTAACATGCCGGGCCAGCAATAGTAACGAGCTAATCTTATCAACGTTTTATGTAGCCCTAGATGGCCCGATGTTTGGTCGCTATGACATTCGTGTAATATCTTGTGGCGTGCATTTTTCGGAGTGCAGAGTTTCCATTGTTCCGCGTGGGGAGTGTCGTTGAAATCTAACGTGTGTAGAATATGTTTATATAATTTCCCGTCCGAAATGCAATATTCTGTGTTTTCGTCTGGTGATTTTTCGGTTTTTTCAAATGTCCACGCTGTACCAGTTGTCAAGATCATCTACGGTACAAATTTCTAGCGGTGATCTTGACAATACGTCGGCCACCGTATTTTCGGTACCTTTACGGTATTTCACTTCGAAGTCCCATTGATTCAGCTCAATTTCCCACCGTGCTAGTCGACCTGAAGGATTATCGATTTTCGAAAGCCATCCTAGGTTCTGGTGATCGGTTATTACGACGAAGTGGTATCCTTCGAGGTAGTCTCGCATTTTCCAAATGCCCCATTTGACCGCGAGGCACTCTTTTTCGATGGTGGAGTAATTCTTTTCGGCTTTATTTAACGTCGGCGCCCTCTTGTCAGTGTGGTTCTCGCTTCTGACTTTATCATGGGAGCGTTGGACTCCCCGTCTATCGCCAGCCTTGTGAGTCCACGCCTCGGGCTCCTACTCATGGATATCCTCTTCGTTTCCAGCTTGCACAGTGATCGGGGTTTTTTACCGCTTCGGAGGCTGATGACATAGCCCTGATCTTCTTTTTACCCATACCATTCCACCCCGGGCACGGGCTTGACCACACCAGGCGAAAACACGAACCTCGAAAATTTGCCCAGTGGGGATCAAACCCACGCCCTACGGCACATCCTTGTATCAACATTTCTGCCGCATCGCTGGTTGGTCATTTCCATACATCCCCCATTCGTCGGATAGTCGTATGCGACGTTCAGAGGTACAGGGACCCATATATATTGTGCGCGTTAGCACTTGTTTTTCATCTTTTTTGAGTCCGCCCCGCTCGCGTTTTCCACGCATCGAAAGGCAGACTAGCCAGTCATGGACCTATATTTAAAGTGGAATCTGAACCAGCCAGGTCCAAGATCGATCTCATCAAGCGAGAAAATCACAAGTGACAGTTCGCACGATGGGAATCGAACCCGAACCCTATCGACACTCTCAGATTCATCAGACAAGAAGCCTGATGCCTTTACTTTTTTTTTTAATTTTATTGTTTGGTTAATATGTAAAAATTAATACATATGGTGGTAGTGGGACAAACAATTTTCAAAAACCACATACAATAAGACAGTGTTTCAAAAAGATTTGACTCCCGGTAGAGTTCACAGTATCAAAATAAAAGTAGGGTTATTACTTCGTCAAGTTAACGTGAGTGATCAGAAGTCGCCCGAAGGCAAACTGATTCTAAAATTTTACAGCTTGAACCAGGCAGGAAAAAAGCTATTAATAACACCAAAAATCCACTGACACTGATTTATAACAAAAAAAAGAAAAAAAAGGAAACAGAGAGGAATATATTCTTTACAATAGTATCTATATACAGAAATTTTGACTGAAATGAGAGCTTGACTTGCTTGTTCGTGAAAAAGAGAAAAAAATTAGCCTCCGAGGTCGTCGAGTGGACCTCGGGCTGATCGAGAAAGTCCTCCATCCTGATCTTTCCTTCTTGCTAAGCCTCTCGACAGTGAGTCTGAATAATATTGTCTCGCACTTCGAAACATTAACTTTGAGCTTCCAATTATCATAAAATTTATTGATGTTGTTAGTTATAGGGCTAAGTTCACGACTGGTTTCCAATGGATATTTTCCAGAAATGAAGACGATCAAGTCATCTGCGAAGGCATAAGCTCTCTGACTGTCGTTGACGTTTAGTCCAAATAATTCGAGAAGCTTTGCAGTGTATGCGTTGAACAGAATCGGTGCGTTAACAGTACCTTGCATCAGACCTTCGTAGATGTCAAGACTCATCGATTCCGACTCACCCAGCAGTTGTACCTTGAGCGAGCGCTCACGCAACATATTCTTTATTAAATATAATAGATACGATTTGAATTTATAACCTTTTAATTTGTACATGAGACCATTGGCCCACACCGTGTCGAAAGCAGTCTGCAGATATATCAGACACTCGGCTAACATCTTGTGGTTATTCAATTGTCTACAAATATGAGTCGATACCTTGTTGATCGCATGCGCTGTTGAGTGTTCGTATCTGAAGCCAAATTGTTGGTTTGGAATGACGTGCTCTCTATGACAGTGGGCAACTATTTTTTGATTTAATAAAGCTTCAACGATTTTGCTGATGTTACTGACAGCTAGCTGGACTCGTAGGGTCTTTGTTTTTTTTTTAAGGTGGGGATCACACTTGCCGCCTTCCAGGTCCTTAGGTAATATCCGTTGTTAATGATATTATTGAACAGCATAGTATAACAGTGGATGAACTCAATCGGTAGGTTTTTTAGGACAATATTGGGGATGCCATCGTTGTCGAAGGAAGTCTTGCCTTTGATGCCATTTAATATTCGAATTATCTCAGTAAAGGCAACAAACATGTCGTCTTCTTCGCGTTCGTTGAGAAGTTGGAGCGACGAGTCTGTATCGTCAAATAATCTGTGGCAGCCTCCTTCTGTTCTCCAGCGAACGATTTCCTCATCAATCGCGCCGGCCGATCGCACAATTAGACCGTCGAATATCTTGTTGGGATCGATATTCTTTCTCCTATTAACGTTGGAAAAGTGCCAGCCCAAGGCGTTAGCCACGTCCACCGGGTCCGATGGCAGATAATGATCTCCGCCGTCCGCTGTGTTTGGTTTAGGCAGTCTTAGTGTGCTCAATCAGTTTAAATTATTTTTAGAAATTTTCAAGCTATTTACAGGATCCATCGACCCTGTTCAACTCAGGGAAAAAAGAGTCGGTACATCTGTAATTAATTCGCCTTGCTTTATTGGCCCAGTATTTATTCACTGCCTTCGAGAATTCTTTATTAATCTCGTATTTGACATCGCGCAAAAGCTCTTTCACAGCTCAGATATTATCTTGAGTGGCACGTAGATTAGGATTGCATCTACGTCTGAGGTAGTTCAAGCGAGTTTCACTGACTTGTTCCTCTGTAGTTTATTAATCTCGTTGTTGGTATATTTTTCTGTGCTGTTTAAAGAATTAAACTTAGGAATCCAACGCTACATAGACTCACAGATCGCACCATTTAACACGGTCAAATAATTATCGATTTCGTCGTTAGTGATATTTTTGTTCGTGGGTTTGTTAATATTGTGATTGTTTTTTAAATGCATGCGAAATCTACGCCAGTGCGTGTCTTTAAAATTCCAAACATCCTTTTGCGGAGCGACGTCAATCAGTAGATCCCCCGTGCGCTCGAGGCCCACCTAGAAGCAGAACGCTCTATGATCGCTGTCATAATTCAGTGTTTTTAATTTGCCATTCGACAATCCACTGATCTCGAGTCGGGCATCAGCAAAGCACAGGTCCAGAAAAGAGCCCGAACTAGGGAATGTAGACTCGAATGGGGCGTGTAGAATAATGCTGTAGTCAATTGCGGCATCTCTTAGCCAATTTGTCATGAATCCACCTCTTGAGTTCGACTGCGAGTCGCCCCATGATAATGATCTTGCGTTAAAGTCGCCCGCACATAAATGTAAATTATTGTTGCAATTATACATTTTCCTGATGAAGTCGTCCCATTCTTGAATGAACGATATTCTGTTATTGCCTGCAGCGTAAATACTGGAAATGTAAATATTTCTGCCACGCGAGCTGCAGAGCTTGATTGTTGTGTGTTCAAGTGTGACATTTCCAATAGTCTCATAAAATCCAACTCGTTCATGTTTAAGATTGCGCTTGATAAGGATAGCAGTCCCGCCTCCTTGTGTCGCCTCAGGTCTGTCGCTCTTTTCCATCCAATAATGAACGAAACTCATTTTATGGCTTGGGTTGAGTTTAGTCTCACATAGAAGCACTACGTCCGGGTCATATTTCTCCAAAAAAGCAGACAAGGCTATGTCTTTTAAAATTCGTATTAATCGAATTTACATTAACGGATATTATTTTTAAATTATTAATTATGGTCATTGCAAATTGAGTTTATTCATAATAAATTGGATCTTTTGATCCTGTCTCTGTAGGTGCGAATTTATAAGGTGTTACTGATTAGACAAAGCCTTGTCCACTCCTTCTTAAATAGATTTTCCAAATGAATTCATCAGGTCAATCAAAAAAGCTTCACTGACTGGCGTTGAGTGTGTGCGTTCAACAGTGGCCTCGGCGACTCTCGAGGGTCGAGCCGAATCCGAAAGGGTTGGTATGTCGAGCGGCGTTCTGTCGCTGTTGTGTTGCTCCTTAATTCCTCGAGTAATTTCCGCAAACGAGACTATCATTTACTACTCTTCGTGAAGTTTCACGTTCTTTAAATGAGAGATTATTTATCTTATTTGCCTTGAAGTTGTTCTGCGTCAACTTCAAGTAAGGGCAACCTCTATAGTTTGCCGTATGTTTGTCCGACTCGCAGTTTATACATTTCATTTTATCACCTTCGGTCGTCTTCACTCTGCACTTAGCAGGCTCGTGGTCAGTGCATCCTTTGACACATCGATACCCGAGCTCGCATCCGGCACTGGAATGGCCGACTCTCTAGCATTTGAAGCACTGGTAAACTTGATTTTTTCTAAAGGTCTCCCATCTGATCCGCTGCACCAGCAGTGACTTCACATTAGTAAGCTCTCTTGTCTGGCTATCAGCAGAAAGATGAACTAGATAAACTCCGTTTATCGCCGTCGCATTCATTCGGAGGGCACTCACTTTGTTGATTGTGATTCCGTGTATATTTAGTTCTTTAATTTCTTTCATCAGTTTCGTATTCTTTGTTGATACCTTTGAGAACCAATAATTTGCCTTTTTCGTGTTTGGGAGTATGAGTAAAGAAGCTGATTTGTTTAGCAGTGAGAACTTTTTCAATTGCATAGAAGCTTTCAATGTCACGAGCAGAAATGGTGTGTTGGCCGGGCGCCGCCGTTCTGATATGCAAGCTTTTTCTGTCCACCGACGATGACAGTTTAAAAATAAGCTTTTTTGCAGCTGTTAGCTTACAATAAATTGGAGGCACATGAGGTTTCTGAGGTTTGATCTGTTAGCTCGATCATGATTGTCCGACTGGCCATTATGGGAGATATTATCTGCGTTACTTAGCTGGTCAAATCTATTTTTTGTTCGTAACGTAAATGTTTTTGTTTTCGTTTTGGTTGAATTATTTCTAGCCTGGCCCACAGTTGTCCAATTATTCGGATGTTTTGATTTTACACTCGGTATTGTAACGCTTGTGTTGTCAAATGAATTGTTTTCCTCTGTGACTGGCCGTCTAGTGTGAATGGCACTCAGATTTGGCGCAATATTGTTTTTATTTAATAATTTTGTTACAGTTTACCCTCGGGAGGCAGATAAATTTTTCGGTGAGACGTCCGTTGACCTGTAAACGGGGAACAAAGAAAAGGTGTGCCAAAAATGATCTACGCGATCATATAGTGTACTAGCGACCCCGTCGTGGCTTCGCCCACGTTCAATTTTTACGAAAAATGTGAAGACGTAATATTTTTAGCTTTGTCTATTGGGATGTATATGAAGAAATTCGACTGTTTGAAAGCTCTTAAGGACGTTCCCTCAGACCTAACTGACAAATTTGGGCATATTTCTAAAAAAAATCTGAAAAAATTCATACGCTTTCCTTGACAAATTCTAAGACTTTTTTGTTCTTTTAAAATTTTTCGTAGAGTTCATGATTATTGAGATAAAAAATCGCAAAGATTCATTGCTTAAAATTGTTTAAATTTGAATCGTTTATAGCTCGTTAAAAATCAATTTTAGAGAAAATTTGCAAGAGCACTTTTTTGTTTAAAATGACCCTAAAAACCTTAAAAAGTGGGTTTCAGGTAAAAAAGTTTAAATTTTTATTTTTGCAATGTTTTTACATTAACTTTTCTCAAAAACTATTTGGTCAAGTTTTTCCAGGTTTTGAGCCATGTTTTAGTACATACTGAACAATCATCTCCTAGTTTTTGAAAAGATTTTATCGATGCGTTTTTTTATAATCACGCAAAATAGCGTCTTTTCGACACGCTAGCATAGGGATCCCATGTTAAAGTACCGAACTTTGATTAATTATATTTCGGAAATGGTTTGGTTAAAGTTCCTGAAATTTCTCACACATATGAAAAGTATTGTCAATAATATGTGGTTAAAATTTCAAGACCCTTTATCGATAGTCATTTTTTTGAGGGAACTACCTTAAACAGGCCACGTCAAGAGCAAAGCAGAAAATGTCTCAGTTGAGTCCACACACTTGTAAAATGTGAATAGCGTAATAACACATGTGCATATCAAATACAATGTATGCCGATTGACCGCATGTAAGAAAAAACAACTGCTTTCGGTCTTTTTTATAACAATTGACCGCGCGAGGGGCGAGCACGCGCGCGAAGTGGTGGAAAACGAAAAAAATTCTGAACTCAAAAATAAAAAAGTAAATAATGGTTTTAATATGATAGAAACCCGCGCAGTGGTATATTAAATGCATAATAAAAATTTCAAGCTGATTGGACAAATAGTTTTTGACATCATAAAAGACAAACAGACACCAACTTCGCTTTATACACTCGGCAACAAAATTATCGCAACAAAAAAATTCATCGAAATTTCGTCGATTTTCAAATGCTTCTATCTTGGGCTAGATTTATCGTATCGACACGTTTTTTTTTTAATTTCTTGGAAATTTTGTCCTCTTTAAATCCATATAAATTAAGATAAGATTCGAGTTAATGTTGAGTTACCAGTAGTATTTGAGCGCGACACTAAAAATTACTGAAAAAAAATGACTGTTTGAACGTGTACCAGTACTACAGTAATTTTTCTATGACAATCTAACATACACCATCGCAAAGTGCTCTTTTCAACGAGTAATTTAAAAAAAAGGACCTCTCTACGATTTTTTAAGCGCCCTGTAGGTAGCTTTGAAGATACCATTTAAAGTACGTAAAATCCCCCGTTTAGCTGAAATCAAGACGATTTTCTGGGCTTTTTGCGTACACAAACCGTACCTTCAAATCGACCTACAGGGCGTTAAAAAAATCGTAGAAAGGTCCTTTTTTTTTAAATTACTCGTTGAAAAGAGCACTTTGCGATGGTGTATGTGAGATTTTGATAAAGAAATTACTGTGTTACTGGTACACGTTCAAACAGTCATTTTTTTTCAGTAATTTTTAGTGTCGCGCTCAAATACTACCGGTAACTCAACATTAACTCGAATCTTATCTTAATTTATATGGATTTAAAGAGGACAAAATTTCCAAGAAATTAAAAAAAAAAGCGTGTCGATACGATAAATCTAGCCCAAGATAGAAGCATTTGAAAATCGACGAAATTTCGATGAATTTTTTTGTTGCGATAATTTTGTTGCCGACGTATATGAGCGTGTCCAGCATAAGTCGGCCACCCCGCGTGATTACGGCATTTTTGGCCGAAAGTGTCGTATGTTTAGCTTACTCGGAAACGTTTACTAAGAGTCAAAAAAAAAATCCAAACCCATGGATCGATAGATTTTTTCCTCTTCTTTCTAGTGGCGTGACTCAAAAAATTCTTAAAAATTGATTTTGAGGTTAAAACTCGACTTGAATGTTTAAGTCAATTTATCCAAAAAATGTATCCTCAAATAATAATAAATACAAGAAAGCTAAGGATCACAAATGAGGTGCGATAATTGTTCGCTCGGCACGAAACATTCACCCGTACAATTCGTTAACGGCATCAGGCCACCGCGGCTATTTCGGTAGATACGACGGTCGTAAGTTTGGGCTAGGCGGGGACGAGATCGAGCGAGATCGAGCGTGTTTGAGAATACAATAATATAGCGCATATGCAGGAGAGAATCGAGCGACTTACATTCGTTGACTACACGGTTTAGTGGTGGTTGATCGGGCCAGACGAAGACTGTAAAAATAGCGAGGGCAGACGAGAAGGCAGCCAGATGTTGATGCTCTCCAGGATGGCAGACTCACTTCCACACACGCTGGCCATCGCAGGTCACACAGGAGAGGGCTAGGTAGCTCGGGGCTACCTCACGCGAGGTCCAACACAGATTGTTCGCTTCATCAACCCCTTGTCGGCTCGTCAGTCAGCATAGGCCTCCCTTCCACTTGACAGGTTTTCGTCTGCTCATAGGGCAGCACGCGCAAGACCCGTCTGCGCACGTAGCGTTGATCACGGCTCTCTCTTTGCAAATTCGGCGCTTATCGAAAATTGGCGCCAATCCGCATTACCATCAGGCTCGCTTATTTCAGATCTCTCTCTCGGGCGGAAGGAATTTTAGGATATAATACCAAGGAAGGAGTACCGCCGGACCCTGTGCTGGACTACTTCCTTACAATTTTTTACGCAAAGCGTTGAATTCCCGGTCATTTGAGATGGTGAGAGGCACGTTGATGCTACTATTGCGTCTTTTGATTCCAATACAATCAATTTAAGAGCTCTGTTCGAGCTCGAGTTCATAGGCAAGACGGATCATTTGTCTCTTGGCGTTCTTGTCTTCCTGAACGGAAATGTTGGAGTCTATGGCACTCACGTGTTGGATATAAAGTTGTCACTCAAGTAGGGGTGTGATTCTCCCTGATGCTGGATAAGGAGTGACAGCTTGGGGCCGCTCAGATTTAAAGAACAACACTTAAAATTTAAGATTAATAAACACTGCGTAGTACAACCACTCGCCTTGACAGTTCAAAGCAGACCCCGCCTGATGCCTTTACCTACTGAGCCATCGAGGCGTTTATGTTTTTTTTTTTTTTTTGGACGTGGGCAAAGTGAACTCTGCAGCCAGTGGCCCTTTGCAGCGAGTACTCCACCAGAATCGCCGTTAGAAATTACTTCGGTGGGGGACTCTGTAGAGCTTCTCTGCTACATCGGTATCTTTTCCGTACATCCCCCGTCCACATTGCGGTGATTAGGGGTTCGGGAATTAGAAGCGTCGTCTGCTTCTTGCAGCATCGTCCGGATCGTTATTTTACACCTCTTGCGCCTCTTGCCTCAGTCTGGAGACGACTGATTGCGCGAAAGATGATACCACCATCCAATTGTCTGCGGTCTCGAGCATGAGCCTGACGATGTTTTCCAGCTCGATTACTTTTTGGAGGACTTATTGAAGTCCCTCCCTCTCTTCATGGAATTACGGGCAGCGAAAGAACGCATGCTCCGCGTCTTCTATTGTGGTTGGGCAGGCCGGACAGAGTGTGCTGATGGTGTTATCATAGCGCTGGCTAAGGCTTTTGAAGTAGCTATGTCTGGATAGGAGTTGTGTTAGATAGTAGTCCACTTCTCCATGTCCCCTCTCGACCCATTCTGTGATGTTCGGAATTAGCCAGTATGTCCATCGGCCCTTTAAGTACCGGTCCCACCGGGCCTGCCACTTGCTTAATGTCTCTCTCCTCTCTTCCTCCTTGACGTCCTCGGGGCGGCGCTGGTTAATGCACCCACCTTCATCCGCTAGTAGAGTCAGCGGTGGTATGCTGGCTATCATATACTTCGCGTCGTAGGAAACGTGTGGTCGCCTGTTGATATGAGCAGGCAGGCTCGTCGATGTACAGACTCTGCGTGACGGATGTAGGCCTTTGTCTACGTTGCACAACTCCGGCTCTATACAGGAGGATAGATTCGAAGACGTAGGCATAGAGCTCTCGTCGGCTATTTCTGGGCCCAACGGTGTTGGTCATGATTTTCGCGAGGGCTCCAACCACTCTTGCTGCCTTTTCGCTGACGATTCAGAGATGTTGGTCAAACCTCAGCCTGGCGTCAGATTTACGATATATGCAACCGTTTTAAAAATACATTCGATTAAACAAAAAAAAACGTGGTTTTTGAACATTTGTCTTCAAAATGATCGTATTTTTCACAACGATTACGCATTCGAGTCGGGTTAAAACTCTGGATCTGGTGTAATACAGGCCTATACTAAAAGTTGGTAGCATTGGTTCATCCAGATTCAAGATGGCTGCCACCAAAACAGCTGATTCAACTATTATCGCCTAAAAGACGATACGGTACATGGTATAATGCTTTGAGATAATTTTACTCGCTAACAATGGACTCTACGAAAAAATTATGGAACAAAATTGTAGAAAAAATTATAAAACAAAAAGTATTTAGAATTGATCTAAGAATACGCGTGAATTTTTTCAGATTTTTATAGATGATTTTGGATATTTTTATAAAATGGCCATATCCAAAAATACCCAAAATCATCTAAAAAAAATCTGAAAAAATTCACTTGTATTCTTCGATCAATTCGAAGTACTTTTTGTTTCATAACATTTTTTGTAGAGTCCATTGTTAGGGAGTAAAAAAATCTCAAAGCAATATACCATGTGCCGTATCGTCTTTTAGCCGATAATTGTTGAATCAGCTGCTTTGGTGGCAAAAAGTACTTTTTGAAGCAAAAAATGGATTCAAATACGTCTCAAACAAGTTAAAACTCCCCATGCAGAATTTTTGAGAAATCTTTGAAAAAACAGCGAAAAACTACGTTTTCAACATTATTTCGTAGCTAGACACCTCCAAAAAATTTTTATTGGTCTAAAATTTTGGGAAAAGTCTTTTTCCAAAATAATAGGAGAATGAACCTTATACAAAAGGGCTTTACTCAAACTTTAATACCTGGATAAACTAACTGAACTGTCAACATAACTAGGTATTCTGCTGTTGAAAAGGCATCAAATTTTAAAATTGAAAAATTAAAAACTTCATGAATTCACCTTCAATTTATGTTCTAACTTTTTATTACAGATAGCTTCGGCTCATCATTAAAAAATTCCGATTAGTTGAAAGAGTGGTGCTGCAGAATGTATCAATTCTTTGTCTATTGAGTATTAATTGTAAGCTGTAAGTTATAAAGGACGATAAACGACGATTTCATGAAATTCCTTAAAGATAATAATGTTAAACATTCCTTTTCGCCCCCGTATTTTCCGGCCACAAACGGGGCAGCAGAAAATTTTATTCAAATCTTTAAAAATAAGGTCAAAAAATTTTTGAAAGAGGTAGGAAAAGTAGAAACGGTGGTAAACATGTTTTTATTTGATTAAAGGAATATTCCACATATTACCACGGGTCGAAGCCCAGCAAACATCATGTACAACTGCGAAGTGCGAACACGACTTAGCTGTTTAAAACCGTGTGTACATGATCAGGTGAAAAATCAACAACGGCGTCAAATCCTGGCAAGATCCGGGAACAGAAAAGTCAACATAAACGTGGGTGACAAGGTATTTATGAACGCCCATGGAGTGCGGACAGAAAAGCGTGTTCTAGGTCGAATTGTAAGGCAAACCGCGCTGTCTACTTTTGTTGTGAAATCGAACGAGGGAAAGTTGTGATGTATTCATCACCTGGTTTGATGTAAACTTGCGCTTGGTAAGGTAGGCGTCGTTACCGACTGTACGCCGTCGCTAATAACCGGTAGCTCACCGAGCTGATCTGATCAGTTACGCTCCGAGCTCCGAGCGCACACAAGCTAAGATTCTCTCTCACTAATTATACTTACTATTTATATTATATACAAGTGTCTATTTATTTCCTCCTTCACCCAATACATAACAATAATAAAAAAAAATTCGGAGATGAAATGTCGAAGACGAATAGTCCCGGATGAGTTGTCACAGGATGAAAATGTTAAGGATGACTAGTCCGGCTTCCATTTAGATGGTTAGATCGTCGCATAAATATTTTATAAACTTTGTATTAACTGCTCCAAAACATCTTTAAAAATTCTCAAAACTTCTTCATGTGTTGATATTTAATATGGTATAGTTTGAAATAAGATCACTCGATTGTACAGTGGTAAGATGAGATATGCGGTCGCAATTATTTTGATAACTTGCAGGTTCGTGATAAACTCTAGACAGCTGTTCACGCTCAGTCAGTCCGATAAGCGAATTCTCTGTAAGGTAATAGAAAATTGAGCATCGTTTATGAACTTGACGCATAACCCGGTACGCGTTAGCTGCTGAGTGATGTTAAATAAGGTGGATTAGGTTATTTATACTCATTGATCACGCTAAAGTACAAAGCTAAACAGTAAAGAATAAGTTACATTTATTGGCTGACGAATTAAGATGATTTATTGTATTCTTCAATCTGTAAATATGGGTTAGAATAATACTTTCTTAAATTTACGTATGTCACTAATCTTGACGCGATTGTGGTATGTGATGGAACATAGAACAAGAGTTTTAAAGACAAAATTTTAGACTTCCCCCGTCGCTCCTACCCCCCAACCCCCTTTATTATGTTTTATTTTTATTATAGGCATAATTGCATAATGGCGCAAACTCTGGCTCTAATTTGTTTGTTTATCTGAATTTTGACAGTGAGCCTATAGAGCTAGAGAGTCGTACTTATTTACATGTGTTCAGAATATGGAAAAATACAAGTCTATGTGTTTTCAAGGGGCTTAGACTTGGTTTTATAAGTATATTGAGTCACCAAGTGATAATAAAGGGGGTTTTTACATATAATTAATATTTACATATTGCATGTAGGTTGTACTTCTTCCAGGGGCCTATGAGATAAAACTAAATCGACTGTGCATGTTTTTAGGTGTACAAAGTACCCTCAGTAAGTTTGGGCAAGAACAATGACCCGGAGCTGGGGTGGTTTCCTTGTTAGTATAAGTATTATTTTTACGGAAATTTAGATTTTCATTTTGTAATTTAGATTAGTTGTTATAATTTTTTATACCGTAAACTTCCTTACATAAAATTATTTTATTCTCACTGCTACAATTTTCAACTTTTATGTTTCAGGTACGTTTCTATTTCGAAATATTTCATTGCATTTTGTGCTTATAAACGAGATGGTTATCGTGCAGCTCAAAGTAGATGCGTTTACTACGCTGATTGGTGAGAAAAATGTAATAAAAAATTGATTAAATAATTATATAATATTACAGACCACTGTTCAAAGTTAAAATAAAAATGAATAAATTATTTCCCAGGCTGTGTAATCAAATAATTTATCAGCAGCTGATACATGAATTGTTTTTATTTACAACGGTTAAGGCATATATTAGGTTTTGATTCGATATCATTGTTAAACTTTGAGATTACGTGTACGACATTGCGTAATTGATATCGTTTATCCGATTTTAACTATCATCTGAAGCGTGAATATTGGCAGCATTTTAGTTTGAAACGATGGGCATGAGAGATATTATTTACATGTAGGTTATGTTCAAGGTCAAATTCAAGGTCACCAATCGATTCCCCGTCATAAAATACATAAAATACATGGGTTTGTAAATTTTTTCAAATTTTTTCATCATTTTTATAGTTGAGAATCAAATTTTTAAGTTTTTCCCATTTAAAATACATGTACGCTTCAAGCCGCTTGGGGGCCACCTTAAAATCATTTTTTCGAACTCCATAACCCGGTTTTCTCATTGTCTAATCAAATAAAAGACATCTAGGTGGGGGGAGAAGCAATACCAAAAAGTCGGGAAATAACGGACACCCTAATATATATGGGTCAGATTCAGAATTTTTCAAATAAACCTGCGGGCGAGGTTCACCGATATTCCTGAAATTTTGGTATGTTATAGTACATGATAAAAAAGTGCCAAAACCAAAATGTTGGACCCCCTCCCCCCTCCTACCCCCTTCCTCCCCTGTAGACGTCCATTTTCTATCTATATTTTTTCTGAAGGCCTGAAGCAATTAAAAAATCTGAAAAAATTCATGAAGGTACTTTTCAACAATCCGAACAATCTTGAATTTTTCAGATTTTTCGAGTGCTTCAGGCCTTCAGAAAAAATCATTGAAAATTTAAATTATTTTATTTTCGGTGAAATGATTCGATATACCAGACCGGAGTATTTTTTTCTTAATTCTGACATCAAAAAACGATTCTTTGAATTTTTTCAGAATTTTTCATTCATGTCCATAAAGCCTAGAGCTGAAAAACCGTTTTTTTCACGAAAATAATTTTTTTAAGGCGATACGGAGTCTCAAAAAAACTGAAAAAAAATTTTTTTCTCATTTTGTTCATCAAAATACATGATCTCAAATTTTTTCAGATTTTTTAATTGAAGGCGATAGCGTCTATAGCCGAAAAACGTTATTTTTAACCCAAAAGGTTCCGGTAAAAAAAGTTGAAATTTGTTTTTTTGAATTCCTTGTCAAATTTTAATACATTTTGACCGTTTCAAAAGATCGATTGAAGCTTCCTAGCTCATTCTAAAATATAACAAAGATTAATGCGAAATTCTGAAGACATCTGAAAAAAATGTAAATATGATGAATGTCTTCAGAATTTCGCATTAATCTTTGTTATGTTCTAGAATGAGCTAGGAAGCTTCAATCGATCTTTTGAAACGGTCAAAATGTATTAAAATTTGACAAGGAATTTAAAAAAACAAATTTCAACTTTTTTTACCGGAACCTTTTTGGTTAAAAATAACGTTTTTCGGTTATAGACGCTATCGCCTTTAATTAAAAAATCTGAAAAAATTTGGGATCATGTATTTTGATGAACAAAATGAGAAAAAATTTTTTTTTCAGTTTTTTTGAGACTCCGTATCGCCTTAAAAAAATTATTTTCCGTGAAAAAAAAGGGTTTTCAGCTCTAGGCTTTATGGACATGAATGAAAAATTCTGAAAAAATTCAAAGAATCGTTTTTTGATGTCAGAATTAAGAAAAAAATACTCCGATCTGGTAAAATTTACGATTGAATTTACTTCCAATGATTGTATTATATTTGAACTATCATACACCGGCTATAGCCTAATCAAATCAGCTTCTTCTTCGAATTTCCAACAAATTTCATTTTCATCGTCGGAGTCTTCGGTCGCTGAAAATGCATTTTAAATAACACGTTTGAAAGAAACTCGCAGTGAAAAAAAGCGAAATAACAGTGGCTAAAAGTACAACTTTTGCCATCGAAATCGATGGCGAAACCGCGTACTTTCGACCAGGGGATCAAGAAAAATTTTTTTATCAGTTTTTAATAGTTCTTTTTAATCGGGATTATTCTTGTTCTTCAAGCGAGCCGCAGATAGACAGGGCGAATGGTATGTCTGGCATGGTAAGATTTTTAAGGATTTTCTTAACTGTATATGAAAAGAAGCAAGTAATTAATATAGTAATAATGAAAAAATGAGAGTTCGAAATAATTTCTTTAGGTGATTTAACGTAATGAGTTTTTCTCTATTAATTAATGTTTAGGATTTAATTGACGTAAATCATTGAAAAAGTTGATTGTATGAATTGATCATATGCAATAAAAATTTTATTTATACTATTTATAAACTTTTATTAAGTTTTGATCTTATAAAAAAAATTTATCCAAATTTGGTTTAAAATAGGAACAGGCCCCTTACGAATGGAAAAATAAGAAGAAAAGTAGAACTCATGCAGGTTCTGGGTTGGGTAGTTGTTGCTCGTCGTGCTCGAAGCTGAAATCACACGTGGTATGAGTAGGCACATACATCTGTGGTTACATCTGCTTCTAATTGCCAAAGCAATGTTACGAAAATGAATATTCCATGCACGGACATATAACCGTCCTGTACTGTGGTTGTGCAAAATGCAAATTCTCTCGGTACCATGATATACACCAGGGCACAAGTAATATGCTTGAAGTTTTTCGCCTGCGGCTTGCTGGCTGCGAAGCTGTGTGTGCGATTTTCTCCTTAAATGTACGCTTATACGAGTATAGCAATTAACTCTATACCACACGGTTGAATACCGATAGTTATCGTCAAAGCAATTTCAGAAGGAAGTGCGTTTTTCTTCCACTCGCGTTCATTTCATTTTCTGTTCTTCTCTATCGTTTTATTGCTTTTGATTTACACTAGTGGCAACATTTGTTGCTAAAGCTGAGCGAAATATGGTTATATGTTTATTTATTCATTTATTTCGTACTATAAAATCAGAAAGATTTAAATGCGATTTTGAAGACTTAGGAATAAAGAAGAACCGCAATATTAATCAATGACATATCAAATTGTCTAATTTATAACAGTTTGAAATACTTTATTTAACAAAAATTTAATAATATTTTCGAATTATCCAAATACATATGGGTAAGGCTCAGAATTTTTTAAATAAACCTGCGCTCGTATGTCACCGATCTTGACGCGCTTTTGGTATGTTATAGTACATAGTAAAAAGGTCCCAAAAACAAAATTTTAGACCCCCTCCCCCCTCCTACTCCCCACTTCCGGTATAAACGTCCATTTTCGATCTCTATTTTTCTGAGGACATCAAGTAATTAAAAAATCTGAAAAAATTCATAAAAATACTCTTCAACAATCCAAACAACCTTGAATTTTTTCAGATTTTTCGAGTGCTTCAGGCCTTCAGAAAAAATTATTGAAAATTTTGAAAATTCATATACGGCGCTACGATGCAATACAAAGCCCGATCTTTTTTTCCACTTATTTTTGACATCAAAATACATAACCTCAAATTTTTTCAGATTTTTTCAGACAGAACGCAAGCGTCTATAGCCGAAAAACCCCCTTTTTTTACGAAAATAATTTGATTTTTTAAGGCGATACGAAGCCTTAAAAAATCTGGAAAAATTTTTTTCTTGTTTTTCAAGTCAAAATACATAAACTTGAATTTTTTCAGATTTATTAATTGAAGGCGATTGAATCTATGGCTGAAAAACGCTTTTTTTATAAAAAACGGTTCCTGGAACCCAGAGGTTCCGGTAAAAAAATTTGAAAAAATTTTTTTCGAATTCCTTGTCAAATTTTAATAAATTTTGACCGTCGCAAAATTTCGATTGGAGCCTCCTAGCTCATTCTAGAGCATAACAAAGATTCGAGTGAAATTCTGAAGACATCTGAAAAATAATGTAAATTTGATGAATGTCTTCAGAATTTCACTCGAATCTTTGTTATGCTCTAGAATGAGCTAGGAGGCTCCAATCGAACTTTTGCAACGGTCAAAATTTATTAAAATTTGACAAGGAATTCGAAAAAAATTTTTTCAAATTTTTTTACCGGAACCTCTGGGTTCCAGGAACCGTTTTTTATAAAAAAAGCGTTTTTCAGCCATAGATTCTATCGCCTTCAATTAAAAAATCTGAAAAAATTCAAGTTTATGTATTTTGACTTGAAAAACAAGAAAAAAATTTTTCCAGATTTTTTAAGGCTTCGTATCGCCTTAAAAAAATTATTTTCGTAAAAAAAGGGGGTTTTTCGGCTATAGACGCTTGCGTTCTGTCTGAAAAAATCTGAAAAAATTTGAGGTTATGTATTTTGATGTCAAAAATAAGTGGAAAAAAAGATCGGGCTTTGTATTGCATCGTAGCGCCGTATATGAATTTTCAAAATTTTCAATGATTTTTTCTGAAGGCCTGAAGCACTCGAAAAATCTGAAAAAATTCAAGGTTGTTTGGATTGTTGAATAGTATTTTTATGAATTTTTTCAGATTTTTTAATTACTTGATGTCCTCAGAAAAAATAGAGATCGAAAATGGACGTTTATACCGGAAGTGGGGGGTAGGAGGGGGGAGGGGGTCTCAAATTTTGTTTTTGGGACCTTTTTACTATGTACTATAACATACCAAAAGCGCGTCAAGATCGGTGACATACGAGCGCAGGTTTATTTAAAAAATTCTGAGCCTTACCCATATATGATATTACAGTATCAAATAAATTAAATTCACGTTTAAAAAAAAAAAAAAAAAAATAAATACATATATGAGGAGGGATATAACATTTATAACATAATTCAAATTACCCTATAAATATCATTGGGGTATAAGCATGATGTAATACTGCACAAAAATTCTGAAAACATTTCTGAAGACGTACTTGGGGACGTTAAGGGATGATAAAAATATTTAACATATTATAAATCTTTTTTGTTCTTTGCATTATTTCATTTAAGTGCTTCCAACTCGATCTAGAGCATTATTTATTTATTAAATTTTTTTTTTTTTTTTTTTTTATTTTTTTTATTTTTTTTTATTTTTTTTTATTTTTTTTATTTTTTATTTATATTTTTATTTATTTATTTATTTATTTAATCCTCCAGATACATATTGATACAAAAATTCTGATGAATATAACGCGAGAATCACGTAAATAGTTTAAGGGTTGATAGAGGGGTGAAAAATGATCGTATCGATTCCAAAATTTATACAGCACATCTTCGGGTCGCTAGAAAGGCACCATAAAAATTTGGACCTAATCGGTTGAACGGTTATTGAGGTATCGTGTTTACAAGGCCGTCCTGAGTTAACAATAGTAGGACTTCGCTTCGCTCAGCTAAATGAATAACAAAGAAATTATAAATATCTTTGGATGTTTATTGAAATAAGATCAAACATAAGTTTTTGAAAAAGTTTGAGTAGATCAAGGTCATTTCTTGTTAGTTTAGTGTTACGCTACCATGTGAAGTTGAAGTATTAAATTTTTATTTACCCACTTTTTTTGCTATTTTTCTCATAGTATGTTTTCATTACATTGTATTTGTCTACTTTATTTGTAGACTATGCCATATGCAACATCGAATACAAAAAATGTAAAAAAAAATAATGAATTTAAAGTAATGAATAAAGTTAATAATACAATTATGAATATTAGACTGTCTGTTATTTCCCGAATTGCTCCAATCCTCGCTCTCACCCCTTGAAAGCTCATCATTTGGCTCACAATGAAAGAAAATCACTGTCCGACCGCGATTAATTAATTCTAGTGCCACACGCGTCAGCTTTTTCCCCATTTAAATAACACGGGGAAATTTAAAAAAAATGTAAATTGAAGTTTCAAACCACTTGAAATTGCTAAACCTTGGGTTTAGCGACGGGTTTCACTTCCTGGTACAACCATAATGAGTAACCAATAATTACGGGAACCTTCCGAAAAGAATTTTGGATTCTGCACACACGATATACTCAAAAAATCAAGAAAAACAGCATATTAGCGCGGTTTTTCGATATTTTACAGCAAAAATAAGCGTGAACGATCATCTTAAATATATTCACGTCAAAGTAGAGATCAAGACCTTTAATTAAAGGGTAATAAAATCTATCTACGTTAATTAGACGGTTCGCATTCGACAGTCGTTCTGTTCGAATGTGTTTCCCCTCGTTGGTAAACAAAGTGTGTTGACCACAGCGTTTAAAATCTGCGTACAACCGTTTTCTCCGGTCTCAAGTAGCTCGGAGGCGGTGAGAGGAAAGGTGTTACCCGAAGCAGAAGGCAAATCCAAGCCAGGATAGGCCACTGCTTCCAGTAGTATAAAAACGAGGCAGAGGAAGCCCCGATTCAAGCCAAATCCCAAACAAGCGGCAATTTATAATCAAAGACTACTGGCTGAATTCGGTTCCAACTTCCAACAAGTTTAGTCCTCTGGAAAATGATAACACCGTTAAGGATAACAATACACAAATCGTTGATGACAACAAGGTCGAAGATCCAGCAACTAATTCTACGAATAAACCTCCACCAATTTTCGTATGTAAAGTTTCCAACGTGAACCCCCTATATCTTTTATTGGATACTATTGTCAAAGATAAGTACTTCCTGAAAGTCACAGGCTCGAACCAGGTAAAAGTGCAACTTCCAAACGCTGAATTATACCTTCCTGTAGTTGAATGTCTTAAAAAGGAGATACAGAATTCTTTACGTATCAGAGGAAGCAGGATAAACCTTACAAGACCGTGCTTAGAAACATACATCAATCTACGGATATTGCACTTTTAACTAAGGATATAGAGAGTCTCGTTGCCTCTTTTCTACGTAGACCTTGAACCCAGCCCAAACAACAAAGAAATTTTCAAGATTACGCCATTGCTGAACTCGGTGGTAAGCTTCAAGCAACCGTACAGGAAGAGAGACATACCACAATGCTATAAGTGCCAGGAGTTTCACCATACAACAAAATACTGCAACAAAATGCCTGTCTGCGTTAAGTGCGCTGGAAACCACGAAACTAAGGACCGTACCTTCAAGACAGAGAATAAGGGAGTATTGTGTGCTAATTGCCAGGGAAATCACCCTGCAAGCTACAAAGGCTGTCCCGTGCCCAAAAAACTTCAATAAAAACTGTTTCCAACTCCATTTCCATTCACTCTATGATATTTTTACAAGACTTACCTCTTGTGGTTGAGAAAACCTTTCTCAACTTGGAGCCTTCCATTTTTCCAACTGCAAAAAAAAACCGACCAATTCTAGCTTTGCTCACTGTTGTCCCTGCAACGAACACAATTTCCACACAACAGATTATTAACTTTCCCTAAACCGCCCTTCAAACAAGCAACAAAACACAAAATAAAGGTTTCAATCCCGTAGACGCGCAGTGGAAGCGTGCGGGGCCCATAACCTGAAGGTGTTTTATGCCTGTGAAGGTGTAGGTGGATTGAAATAATTAATCACTTCACTTTCTTATTGAAATAATCACTGATATTTATTGAACACACTTTGAACTGTTTATTTATTATTTTCATACCAACGGCCCGAAATTGACTACTTCCCTGCCACTGCGCAAAGCGGGAAAAGCGATTTTCGGGCCACTGTGTATGAAAAATAGTATACAGGCCTATGCCGCGGAAAAAGAAAGCCCCAGAGCACGTGTTTATCGGCCTCGGCTTCGCCTCGGCCACTAATTACACGTACCCTGGGACTTTTCTGTTTTTCGCGGCCTAGGGCAGTAATATACTATTCTATCAATGATATAACTTCATTATAAACTGAATTAGTATTAGTTATAAATGTTATCAAAGTAATTTAAGGCGTCGAGCGCAAACAAGAAAAGGGATCGATCTATTGACTGTGCACAAGGCAGCGAGACAATAGAGAGTGACGATCGCTCGTGTCGCAACGTGTCGGCCGGCGTCTCGTAGACCAAACATCGATGAGAGACGGAGTAAGGGAAGGGGCAACTGAAGGGTGATGTCGCGCTACACCCAACAATTATGTCGGTCGGCTTAATCTGCTTATGTGTGGCTGCTGCGTATTGTATTGTGTGAAATTGACTTAAATCGTCCAATTTATGTAGCGTGTAAACGAAAGTGTCTGTGCCGTGCTTCGCTGACTTTGTTTTGTCGTGGTTTCGCAACCAAATTCGTCCATGTCGAGCAAAGATACTTCCCGTACATTTGCCGTGCTCTCCCGCATTGATGTTGCACTGAATGATGTTTGGACAGCTTGCTCTGAGTTGAAGGCCGGAGCCGCTGTCACGAGTCTCAAACTCGACAGAGCTATTGCGACTCTTGAGGGTCACTCTGGACATATTGAGGCTCTTAAAACCCATCATAAATATGTCGAGCGTTATCTTCGAGCGGTGAAACCATGTCCCGAACTGATAATCATGGGTATTCCATCTCCCCTGGCTTGCACCACCGACTCGGATCTTTGTCACCTGTGTGCTTCGATCTTGGAGCCTTTTGAAGCTGGCCAACTACGAAAGTTCATTGAAGGTTTTAGTTTGGTGAACGGTTCCGGATAATCCGAGAGAGATATACCAAGCCACAAATGACCAGGAGTGAGAGCTGCATATTCATCAGGCTTGTCAGTCTTTGGACAAAGTGGCCTCGAGTTCAGACATGCCTCGATGCGTGCTGTGACAGTCGACACTGCGACAGTGAACGGGTATTTCTGTTTCCATCGGTGTAAAGCTTCGTGTGATGTTTGCCTTTGCATACCAAACACCGCGATTGAGATGGGCATCTACCGACGACGTGCGATCTGTGCAGGCAATTCAAGCACAGGCGCTTATTTTTACAAACGTCAAAGCGATGCTGTTGAGTCATGGCGATAAATTTGTGACATCGGTGCAGCCAGTGCCCAGCCTGGCACAAATCACACACAGGGACAGCTCTTGAATCCGATGATTCTGCGATCTGCGTGTTATTAGCCAGCACTCGACGCTGCCCGCTGCCTCGGTTTCTTGCTTGATGGACTGGGTGCTCTACTGGTTCCATTGATGTCTGCACCTGCTTAAACGATTGTAGGCGTCGTTCCAAGAAGCTCAGCAGATCACTGTACGTCGGAAAAACTGCCAAGTGATCGTGATGCGCCACAGGGAATTGCAGTTCCCTGAGCGAACGCACTGACTCCTCCTAACAATCAATTAAATCTGTGAGTCCCTCCGCGGTACGAGTTATGACCGTCGGCAGCTGGATGATGTGTTCCAACGCGTTGAACAGTCGTATTCTTCAATCGTCGTAGCGTCTTGCGAGCTTATCCAAGGCCACATCAAAATTTCGGTAATCTCAATACCTTTGAGCAACATTGCTGCCGGAGCCTGCACTGCATTTAGTAAGTGTTGCAATTTTGCCACCTTCGGAATTGCCTGGTTATCGGGTACGAGAGAGCAAAATCGCTGTTGAAAGCTCTCCCATTCATCCTGCTGGCTGGAGAACGTTGGCAACGATCATTTCGGGAGCGCCGATGACTGATCGAATGTCACGGTACCTCGATCAGCTTTTCTTGGGAGTGGCTGCGTTTCTGTGTTTGCTGCTGCTGAGTATGCTGACTCTCGGAGAGCGACGCAATTATTGGCTTTATCGCAGCCTTCACCCTTCCGTATTCCAGCTCTATCAGCGTGTAATAATCATCCGCGAAGTAATTTTCTGCCTTAAATTCTTCTTCGAACGGGCATCAGCTCATCATGACGGTCCATAAACTTGTCCCAGTATTTCTCCAACAGCTCAAGACGACATTCGAAGTATTCTAGGATCTGGGCTTCCTTATTCACCTTCGAGGTAGAGTTCTCATCAAAATTGGCGATGTTCTTTACCAACTTTAATTGGGGGCTATACACCTTTGCGCTGGATTTTTCCATTTTTTCACGCCAAAATATCGCTGCTGTCTGCGTAACGGACCAACTTTTTCTTTTGTTTTGATCGGGCTTGTTTTGCGTATTGCCAATCGCGCTCTGCTACCAATGTTTATATTTATGCGTAACTCGACGAGTCGGACTTGGGTAAGTAAATCTCGTACTCGTGATCAGTTAATTTTTCTTAACAACGAACAAAAACTTTATTTAAACTAAAAGTGCGTACGTATGCAAATAGTTGGGCTCCACAGCGGTGAGCCGAGACTAAGGCAAGAGCTTGCAAGGGCGACTCTAAGTAAAGAACAGAGTGGCTAATTTGCTGAGAGTTTGCTAATAACTGAATTCACGTGTCAAAAGCGACGGCACATGCGCCAAAGAAAGCAGAAGTCGCCCCACCAAGCTCTCCCCTCACTCATGCCTCATGTCCTCAACTATCACGCGTAAACAGGGGTCAAAAACAGAGCCTTATTAGCTCCACCTTGCTTCTTCATCTTCTTTCTAGGTTAAGTTCCATGCTTGTTCTTTTTTCCGTCGAGGTATGCTGGACCCATCTTGATCCCCCGTCTATGAAGGTAGCTCTTAGAAAAAATCTATATTATTTTCTCCTCTTTCGGTCAATACTACTAACAACAATTATTATTATGATAATACCGCATGGCAACTGCATTAAAAGTTTTGATGTAAAATGCCTCATATTTAAAATAGATTAAAATTATGAGTCAACTGTGGGAGTGTATTATTAACTCAATACTAAAATAAACTAGTTTATGAGTAAGAATTTTGAAATTGCCTATACATAGAGGAAGATGTCATCTGCTCTTAGTTGCATGTGTGAATAATACATTATAATCGAACATATGTATGTGTATGGGCAAATTTAAAAATAAAATGCCGTTTTGTTAACAAAAAAAGTGAAAATTTTTTTGCTTGTCCAGAGCACAGACTCCCGCAAATTGTCCCTAAAGGTCCTAGGGGCGAGAAGAAATGCGTGAACACGAAATTTGAAGATAGATATTTTTTTTTGTCACTTTTGTATTTTAGAGGACGAAAAGTAATGTTTTCAAGTAATTAAGTCGTTGAAAACGTATCTAAACTCATCTAAAAAAAGTAACTGCCTACTGTGTCCGATAGAAAATTTCCCTAGCTTTCCGATGGTATTATTGGATTTTCCATTATATACTATTTTAACCGAGAAAATTGCTATTAAAAATTCAGGATTAAATATCTCGAAAAATTAAGTACGGGAAAAGTGAAATTTTTGTTTTATTTTTTATTTTTTCTTGTGAAAATGATAATTATCGGAAAATCTAATATTAACATCAGATAGCTGAGGAAATTTCCTCTCAAAAACATATCTTCATTTATTTTTTCAGTAGAATTGCGAGCGAGTTTCGATTGTATTGAGCCGCGCAAAGTCGAAAACCGCGCGACTGCTCTGAAAACAGCTCGAGAACAGAAAACAGCGAACAGATTAAAAGGAATTCACTTGCATAACTTTGTAATTTGACTGAAAAAATAAAGGAACATATGGTTTCGATAGGAAATTTTCTCACCTTTCCGATGTTAATATCAGATTTTCTGATAATTTTGAAACTGCATTTTATTTTTAGATTTACCCATATCTTCAAATACTACTTCAAATACTGCTAGTTTTTTATACAGAACAAAAATTATTCTTCAATAATAGAATGGATATACCCATATAAGTTTGGCATTCCATAAAAGTTATACTTGCGTATGGGATAATGATACAACAGCAGCAGCAGAATTGGCGACAACCAAAAATTTTACGAGCTGACTTTAAACTTACGCAGACGAGCGAATCAGAACACAAAAAAAAGCACGTCAAGAAGTATTAGAATGACGATGAATTATGCTATATGGTAAAGCTGACTCTACGCTGTGTAGTGCCTGTGCAATAAAATCAATAAATGTATACTACTATTGCTATAAAAAAAGAGTGACTTAGGCGGCTGGAATTGTACTGTCATGTAGAATTGTAAAATCTCGGTATTTAATGTCTACACTCACATAAGCTTTCTTTGCAGATGTTACCTGTTTCAAGCTTCTGAGCTATCTGAGCTTCCTAAAACATGTAAAAGAATTTTGTTTAGATGTAGACAAAATTTATAATATAAGTGTGCGGCTTACGGGGCATTGAAAAAATACGACTTATCGTCATAGTGTTTTAAGACCTGAAAAACCAGGTGAATCATAGTTCACCTTTTTCTGTCATTCGTTGCTCCCGTTCTTCTTGCAACTTCTCTACCCTCTTGCGATGTACCCTTCTCGCCCCATTAATCGCACAGAAGACACTCAGAGGGAGAACACAAAAGGCGAATTAATTCAGGAAAATTTATCACCAACGTGTAACCACGAGCATTCATGGCAGCGCATTATATACTGGCTTGCCCCACACATGTATGAGTATGTATGTGTTTTGAGTTAAAGCTCGCTTCACTGAATCTATGTCTGAGAAATCGCTATGCCAGATCGTACATTATACGCCCTCGAGCAGCAGTGACAATTGACTGTTATATTTGGCTGTGTTGCGCGATCAATAAGCAATACTATCTAAGCCCGTTAAGATCTTTTTTTGCAATTGTTTCGGTAAAGCAGTGATATATATTTAGTTTCATGTTAGATGAATCTTCAGAAACCGAAGGCATGCTAAGTGATAATTAAATGCAAGAAACAAGAAACAATCAAGTTATAGCTAGTTATAGCTAATTATAGCTATTTGTATTGTCATTGAAGTATTTATGGTAAAACAATTGAAAAAAAAATCGGAATTAGCCTCAAGTAAAAATTAGCCTCAATTAAGTTGCAGTTAATAGTACGATTTCAGTAAAAGATAAAATCGCTTCCGCTAGAAGTACCAATATCAAAAAAATCATGGTTAAAATCTGAGTATCATTTTACAAGTTTGTTTGAGTATCAATGGTTTAGGCAATTGTACGAGAAAAATTCTAAGCGAATGATTGCAAATCTTAGCTAGCTATTAAACACCTTGACACGTCGAATGTAATTATCATAAATCAAGAGATTTAGCATTTATATTTTTGTTATCTCTGATATAAACACTTACGTAGTAAGATATATCTTTTACTCACCATAGCCACGACACAACAGTACATTTTTAATTTTTTTCTGCGAGATATAAGGTCAAAATATCTATAAAAATTGCTTACTCAATTTTAACTTACGAAGGTGTATTATATTACAACTTTATGCTCAAATAGACCTGTAAGCACATATTTATTATTGAATTTTTTAATGATATTAAGGGGGGGGGGGGGNGGGGGGGGTTATGGTCTTGGCCTTGAAAAATTTTTTTATTGTTTTATTTTATTGTTTATACTTTCAAGAGTATTCTGTTAAAATTTCAGCTCAATCAGAGCAAAATTGACGAAAATATTGAACTTTTAGTTCGATGACTATTATGTATCTAATATATAATGTTGTATGTTGTTGTAATGAGGTTATTTTGCATTTTTCGATTCAGGTGATTCTGTGAAAATTTGCGTGTCCCACCAGATTTTTCACGACTTTCCCGTAGATTTGCTTTCAAAGACCCAAAAATGAAATTTTTTTAATGAAATTTTAACAAAATACTCTCGAAGTCATGTACATTCACATGTATATTTTAGAAATAAATATTTTTTTTTACTAGTCAAAAAATACTTCAAAAAATGAAAAAAAATCGATAAATCAGCACCGTACTCCCCCTTAAAAAAAATAAAAAATAAAAATAAATTTAATAAAATTTTTTAATATAACCTTACATAAATCAAGCTATTAAAACGATCAAAGCTGCACTGGACATTAAAAGTATCACAGGGGATTTTTCGGAGGATTTTCGAATGACTCTTAATAAAATAGAAAAAAATTTGATAAGCTAAACTTATTATCTTTACGGATACTATTAAATTCAGAGTAAAAGATTATCGGAAAAATTTTCAAAATCGAATAGAAGACGCAATTTTGATTTGAAAATTTGAGATCTTGAAATATCAATAGAATCTAAAATAATTGTGAAAATTACTTATTCGTATATGGGTGAAATCGGCTACAATGACGTTTCCTCCAAAAATCACTTTTTCACCCTTTTTCAGGCACTTTTTACAAAAATTTAACTTTGATAAAATATCGTGGATTCCTGAAGTTCATATTACGAAGCATGTCTAAACATGTAGGAAAGTTAAGCATGTAGTGTTATAATAAAAATTTGCTTAAAAATGTTTAAGTTGTTGAAAATATACATAATTTTTCTTGGAAAAGCTATCCTCACTAAATGCGTGGGGGTGCATCATACGTAGTTTCTTTTCAATCATAAATTGAAAAGAAGATGAATAAAAGCCTACGTGCTACGTCTACTTTTAAGAAGTCAAGTAACTTATTGATATGGACGGGATAAAATATGTACTCACATGTGGCAGATAGTTGCAAGTCATGATGGCCTTCAAAGTGCGAGCTCGTGAGTCTCATCAAGGATCCCTGAGCGATTGTGGACCCAAAGCTCTCGAGTTACCTGTATCTGTGTGTAGCCACAAGATAAGTTGAGTATAGCTATGTGCAGACATCCTTGTCGCTCGTTCAAGGTGAATATAGTGCTCACATGAGCAAGGGAACGGAAGGATTTTGAACTGAAGAGCTTTATGCCACCTTTATACGCACAAGCGATAAAAGCCGCTTTCCAAGCTCTCTCTTTCTCACTCTCTCTCTCTGTCTCTCCTGGGAGTTTAATTAAATGCTTGCATGACATGCTGTAAGCGGGTATGTCTATAAGCGTGCATACAGTTAGTATTTCTCGCGCCACTACAATATTAATTTTTACATGGCTTTTAGATTTTCTATTTGAATTTCGTTAACTAGTAAATTTCATAATTGTCTTTTTTCTCTTCTTCTGTATTAGTTTGTCTCTGTCTATTCTCTCTCTCTCTCTCTCTCTTTCTCTCTACTCTACTCTACTCTACTCTACTCTCTACTCTCTACTCTACTGCATGTTACTACTACTATTACTACTATATTTTATTGTACATATTTCATATATATACTACATAGACACCATGTACTACTACTACTGCTACTACTAGTATTGCTACTACCACTAATGCTACTACTACTATTGCTACTACTACTACTGTTTATTACGCCACGTTACATAAGCATAACTTATTATTAATGTTGCTGTTATTGTTAATATCAGCAACTTTATACATAAATGTAAATACAAATGTGCCATATGGGGCTTGCCCTGTGGCCGAATAAATTTATTCAACTCAACTCTCTCTCTCTCTCTCTCTCTGTAAGTAGAGGCAGTCGTGTTTCTGTGGTGCTCCACAGAATCTGTCAATTTTCATAGTTTTTAATAGTTTTTTTCACTCGTACGAGTGTGTGTACTCTTCTAGGCGGACGAGGCACCCATTGGCTCCTACTTTGCGTGAGTTTCATCGGCTTCGACTCACCCTCCGAGCCAGGGTTTACCTTGTTTTGGCTTAAAAATCTAATCAAGAGGTTAGGAAAATTTCATACAAGGCTGAATCATCACCAACGATCGCTGGAATTCACCCCCCTCTTGCGGACCTTCCCTCTACGCTCGCTGCGCACCCGAGGACTTTCGATTCCTGCGCCGATCAGATGAGCTCAACATCGACTTGCGTGATCTGCTCTGGTGTAGTGAGAGGAGGTAAGCCCTTCCCCTGTGTTGTCTGCGAAGCTTTGTCTCATCGTCGCTGCCTCCCAACAAACACCGAGTCTTTCACCTGTCATTCGTGCCAATCATCATCATCATCATCATCATCATCATCATCATCATCATCATCATCACACAGACACAGTCATCGGCCTCGCCAGACGCGATCAAAACAAACCGCGGTGGAAAGCGACTACTGTCTTCCCCTCCGGCCGCTGACCAACAGTCTGCGCCGAAGCTGCCACGGCCCTACGCCGCGACGAGTGCTACCGCACATACTCCGACGATTACTGAAGCGACGAACAATCTTCCATCCTGCACTACTCAGATGAGTGCAGCAGAGAACACTGCTGCCCACGGCTCAGTTTCAGCCCAGTGGCTACTCGAGTTTGAGCAGAGAGTACTCGCTCGAATTGATAATCGGTTCGATGAGGTCTCGGGACGTATGAGCAGACTTGAGGAGGCTCAAGCACGTCATGAGGTGACGCTGACTTACGAGCTGGCAGAGGCGGCTGATTTTCGAGCGGCGTGCAGCCGGGAGATGATGGCATTCCAGCGCGAGCTCAGAGGCGAGGTCGAGGTTGCCTGTGCTCGTATCGCGAGCTCCACTGCTGTAACAGGACCAAGAAAGGCAAATGAAACCGACGAGGACTCCTGCGAGGTCAGATTCGACGGTCTCCCTCCCGGAGTCGATCCCTCTTCTGCTAAAACAATAAAGAAGATACTACTAGCGATAGGACTGGCACGTTTCGAGATGCACATTGCCCGTGTGCGGGAATGGATCAATCGAAACCCTCGCTCCACGGATCAACCCTCATCGCGACAAATTGTAGTACAGCTGTCAAGTCCTTTCATTCGTGACGAAGTGATTGGTGCGTCATCTGCGTTGCGCGACCTCACTATGGCTCAGATTTTCGGAGTCGAGGCTGAGGGACGTATCCGGGCGTCGCCTGTGCTTCCGCGCGGCGTCTACCATCTACACCGTCGAGCGCTTGACTTAGCGCGCGCGAAGCGCCTTCCTCGTCCCTTCATGCGCGGACTAAAAATTTTCATAAGGCCTGGCGCCAGCCAGCGGCCTATTCATATACGCTCGGAGGAGGATCTGTCGTTGCTAGGATCCCAGACCCTAAACAACCTAAGTCGAGCGACGCCGAGCACGGAGAGTCCCTCAGCGGCAAACGTCACATCGGAGAGCCCTCAGACTCACACTGATGGCTCTGCATCGAGCGGAACTCAGCCGTTGCTGTCACCGCTCACAAGTACACACTTATGAGACACTCTTCCCCATCGCGCAATTCTTTCTCGTAATTCTTCAAAATCACTTATCCCCATAAACGCAAATTTAAACTTTTCTACAGCTACCTCATATGTTTAGTCTATTTCGAATCTCTCTACAGTTCCCCCCGGTCTCTCTTCTTCTCTTTCATCATCTCTTTTCCAACAAAACATCACTACACCTGCTTCTTCATCTTTTGCCCCACTGCCTTCAGTCCATCGTTTCAACTCTCGACCCTTTTCCAAGCCGCGCCCTCTTGTTCGTAAAAGTTTAAAAATAGGCTCTATTAATATAAACCGGTTTTCTGCAAATTTCAATTTTCTTGAGCAGAGGATCCTCTCTGGTACATACGACATCGTATCGGTCGTCAAGACATTTTTAGAGTCCTCAGACAACACCTCACCGTTTCATATCGCCGGCTACAACTTTCTCCACTGTCACAGAAGAGGAAAGGAGGGCGGTGGCGTTGGACTCTATGTTCGAGAGGACCTCGCGAAACTCGTGGCCACAGAGTCCATATATGACTTTACGCCCGAATACCAGATAATCTCAATTAGGAATGCAAACAATATGAAGCTACTCTTTGCAACTGTTTACCGGAGCCCGGAGGCCGGCTACCCGGAGGTGTTTTTCGAGGTGTTCTATCGTCTTCAGCCTCTCTACGATAATGTGATCGTGACTGGGGATTTCAATATTCATGTAAATAGGCCGGGCGATCAACACGTTGGTCGCTTGTTCAAGCAGCTGGAGCAGCTGTCCCTTCATCTCGTCAGTACAGTGCCGACCCATCATGTAATATATCACGATGGGTCTATTCACGAAAACTGTCTCGATTTGGTCATAGTGCGCGACACGTCTCTCATTGAAAGTTTCTTCACGCTCTTCTTCTCCGTTTCCCGCAGTGCATGACTTTATCGATTTTGAATACAAACTGTCCCACGACACTGCTCCAGCTGTGACCAAGTTCACACGTGATTTCAGGCGTGTCAGAACTGAGACCTTTGCTCCCTTGGTCGAGAGAGAGATTAGTATTGGCTTTTCGCGTGACGGACTCTCACTCTTTGTGGTCGACGAGACGGCGGTGGGCGGCCGCGTCGTGACGGGGGCCCTTTTGGACTTGGCTGTGGCGACGCTGTCTTCTGCGTTATTAGCTGCGGTCGACCTGGTCGCTCCACTGTCTGACCCTCGACCTGCTTCTCGTCGGAAGCCTTGGGTGACATCGCAGATCAGAAGCCTCATCCGTGAGCGCGATCGCGTCTACCGCCTATTTCGGCGTGGAGGGTCGAGCGCCGCTGCATATAAGGAACTGAGGAGCTGCGGGCATAATCTCCTGGACACGGCAAAAAATCAGCACCTAGCCTCACGCGTCGCGGGGGCCGCGGACGTGCAGTCCCGATGGCGCGCGCTGCCTAGTATGGGAGTTTCGTCTCCCCGACTGCCGTCACCCTTGGCATCTTTTTCTGCCGATGAGCTCTGCTCTCACTACGTTGCCGTTGGCTCTCGTGCGCCTCCACTCGACATCAGCATGGCTAACGTTGCTGTCCCGGCAGAGAGGTGTAAAGTGTTTGATTTTCGACATGTAACGGAGGACGAGGTGAGGCTGACGATGGCTCGGTGCGTTGCGAGAGGTTTTGGCTTCGACGGAATCTCCTCTACCATTCTTCGGCTCTCATCTTCGGCCATACTGCGAATCATTACGCGTATTGTAAATGCCTCTATGGATCTGGGTTACTTCCCCGTGTCATGGAAGACGGCCGCTGTGATCCCTCTCTCTCTCTGGTTCTCTCGGCTCGCTGTGAATATCTCTCCTTTCGGAGCTTTCAAAAATAGTTGAACGGATCATTCACGCTTAACTGTCAGAGTACCTCTCTCAGAATGACTTGTTAGATCCAGGCCAACATGGCTTCAGATCCGGTCACTCCACCACGACTGCACGGCTGGAGATCACTGAGCGGGCCAGGCGCGCCATAGAACGCCGAGAAGTATCTATCTTGGTGTCGTTCGACTTCTCGAAGGCATTTGATACCATCGACCACACCATCCTGATACGCAAGCTCATTTGTGCAGGTTGCTCTGATTGCGTGATTAAGTGGTTCGTGAGCTACTTGAGCGGCAGAAGCGTGTGTGTGCGGCTGGAAGATGGCACGCATACGGAGCCAAGAGCGGTCACATCCGGCGTCCCTCAAGGTAGTGTTCTCGCCCCGCTGCTGTTTTCGATATTCATCGCCGACCTCCCGACCTGCCTACTCACCTCGCGACACATAATCTATGCGGATGATACTCAGATCATCTCGCATGGATTGCCGGCTAATATCCACGATCTCCTGCGAGACGTAACTAGAGACGCTAATGCGGTCTGTGAGTGGGCCACAATAAATGGACTTACGTGCAACGCCGCAAAAACAAAAGTCATGCTCATTGGAAGCTTGAGCTTCGTGACCTCGCTGAGGCCGTCGTTGCCCGCTGGACTGGATATCGGTGGCGAGATTGTGCCTTTTTCAGAGGAGATCAAGACCGTGGGTGTCTTCTTGTCAGAAAAATTCAACTGGGATCGGCAGATTGCTTTCATGACCACGAAAGTTCATCACTCTCTTTAAGCTCTGCGTTTCTATAAGCACGCCCTCTCTCGCAAGATGCGTTTGATGCTGGTGGGCGCTCTGGTGACACCTCACCTGTACTACCCAGCACCACTGCTGACGGACCTAACAAAGGAGCAGAGTTTGGCTCTTCAGCGCCTGAAGAACGCTTGCATCCGTTTCATATACGGCACGATTCCCAGGACGGCTCATGTCACTCCCTATCGACTGGCTCTGGGATGGCTCTCGGCTGGGGGACGCAGAGAAGTCATCAACTGCTCCCTAGCATCTCGCATTATCAGAGATGCTTCGCCGGGCTATCTCAGAAAAGGCTTTCGAGTCATCGGAGTGCCCACAGAGACCGAGGAAATGAAGCAGTCCGCACGACGCCGACCTCCGGTGCTCTACTACAAAGCGCCTCGCACCGCATCACTGGAACGTTCATTTGCATTTTCATCTGCCATAGCAATCAATAATCTCCCTTTTATTACAAACATCCTCTCCCCACCGCCTCGTTTCAAGTCCCTTCACACCTCCTTCCTTATGCAGCACGAGAAGGCGGAGTGGTTGCAGCGATGCAGGACGGAGGGCCTTGCGCCTGTCCCGCCTGAATTGACTCAAGTGCTAAATTTAAACTAAATTTAAACTAAACTTGGCTATACCAAAAATTTCGCGATGGAACATCCATCTATGTTTGCTAAATGTGCTGTACCGTCTGTACTTACAATGTTTTCTGTTTCACATTATTATTAGTAATTGTACTACTACTGTCTGTTTGAACTGCCGTTGGGCCTTATGTGGTTATACCTCAAGGCCCCAATAAACCTTAATCAATCAATCAATCAATCAATCTCTCTCTCTCTCTCTCTCTCTCTCTCTCTCTCTCTCTCTCTATCACCGCCTCACGCATCATAAACTCACTTCCATTTCAAATCGACTTCACCAATAGATCCATCGACTATCGCGCATCTCTTCACCACCACTTATTCTGCCTTGACAAGGCAGACTGGATTACTCGTTGCCACAACGAAAACATCGATCCAATTCCACCCCCGCTCATCAACGAGCTGGTTCTCTGGCCCTAGTCAGAGAGAATTTTACTCACGCAGATTGCATCTGCTATCTCATGTTTTTCTGCTCTACGCTAGCTAAAAGTAATAATGTTATATTCTGATTTTCGGCAATTGTAAATATTCTATTTTGTTTTTATAATACTCTCATTCTGTATAATAGTTCATTGACTTATTATATGTACTATTGTCCACCTGGGCCACATGGGGTTTCACCCCACGGTCCAATCAAATAAACAAACTCAAACTCAAACTCAAACTCTCTCTGTCCCAGTCAACACGCGTTTTGATCGTGCTCCGCTTGCTTCGCTGTTGTGAGCCTAATTTTTGAGCGAAAAATTTCGATTTTTTTTGTGTGAGTGCGTAGTGCTATGTGACATCCGCTGCCGTAAGTGTGGAATCGTTTGAGTGCCAACTTGATTCGGTACAGCTAAAAAATCGAAATATAACCTGTAAGCTAGTGCTATCTCTTCGATTCTGGAGTACATCAGTGTTATTGTGTCGGTTGGCTTAATCCGCTTATCTATGGCTGCTGCGTATTGTATTGTGTGAAATTGACTCGAATCGTCCAATTTGTGTAGTGTGTGAACGTAATGTAAGTGTCTGTGCTGTGATCCGCTTAATTTGTTTTGCCATGTCTTCACAATCAAAGTCGTCGATGTCGAGCGAAGATTCCGCCCGTATATTTGCTGTGCTATCCCGTATTGATGTTGCGCTAAATGAAATTCGGACAACTTGCGCCGACTTGAAGCTGCCGTTACGAGTCTCAAACTCGACAGAGCTATTGCGACTCTGGAGGGTCACTCAGGACGTATTAAGGCTCTTGAAACCCGTTATGAACATGTTGAGCGTTATCTTCGTGAAGTAAAACCTTGCCCGGAACTGAAAATTATGGGTATTCCATCTGCCCTGGCTTGCACTGGTGACTCAGATCTTCGTCACCTGTGTGCTTCGATCTTGGAGCTTTTTGGAACTGGCCATACTATCGCTGACGTCCAAGAAATACGATGGCTAAACCCACCATCTGCTCGACGTACTGGGAGTAAGCCTAATCAGCCTCTAGCTGCTCGGACTATGATTGTGCGGTACAAGCAGACTGACACTCGAGACTATGTGTTAAGAGCAAAAAGAAAATTTGGTGATGTGCTCGCCTTTGCTGTTTTGCCCGGTACAAGTGGCAGTTTACAAGTGTTCGAAATGCATTCAAAATATGTGCTCGACTTACTCAAAAAGGTAAAGGAAGTGGCGAAAGAACGTGGTTACGCTTATGTTTGGGCTCGAGGTGGAATCGTGTTCGCTAAGAAATGTGATGGCAGTAACGTCATCGAACTATTGATCGAGCCAGATCTAGAGAGACTTTGAGCATTTTGTAATTTGTACTGTGATTGCTAGTGAAAAAGTGCTGCTTCGTTGTGTTAGTGAAATGCTTTGCTAATATATGTGACGCACATTGTGCGTGTGGTTTACACCCAATTTCAATATTGAAGTGTTGTGCTCAAGTGAATTAATTTTGTTTTGCTCTACTCTGCCTTAACTGTTAATAACTTTGTATATATTTGTATATAGTTATGTTTTGCGACTGTTCTTGTCATAATGCCTGTAATATTGTGATAATACCTCGAAATTAGTATCCAAGTGTTCAATGTATTTTCTACTGAAAATTTATTGCATTTTGTTACATATCGATTGTAATTTTTGATTGCATTTACTATGCTTCTTGCCATTCGGACCGTGAGTTATTGGCATAATAAAAACGTTCAAATTAAATCTCTCTCTCTTTCTCTTTCTCTGGGTACGTAGCAACACACATCTCACATTCGCTCCTCTTTAAGGCTATTTTTCTGCTGCTTTCTGCTCTTGTGGCGTTCTTGTTTTGCAGGTCTTGCACGCTCAATATTGCAAAGTTCCAGATGCATCAGGTGTATTGTTGCATCTTTGACCTTGCAATTAGTATTCACTATCATTTCTCCATCGAGTTCGACTTTCAAGGTTAGTTTCCAGAAGCATTGAAAATCTGAGCAAGTCTTAAACGCGCAGTCGCCAAATTTTTGCAAGTGTCCAGTGCTACTTAAGTCAGTGTTTACGTCTTTTGTCGTCTTCTGCTAGTGTTTGGAAACTGAGCTTAGTACTGTTTCGTCATGTGTCAGTCGGACATGTCGTGCCCTGCAAATTTTCAAGCTGAAACCGAACGCATTATCAAATATGTCGACATGGCAAACAAAAAATTGTTTAATAAAGTTTATGGATTTATGGATCGCCTCATGGATAAGGTTGATTGCTTGTGTGCGTCGATTAAAGATCTCGATCGTCGTGTTTCGGAGCAGGAAGTCAAGTCATCCACACTTTCTGCATCGCCAATAAAGCAAGATCTTGAGAATTTAAAAGTCTCTGCTGCGAAGTGCTCTGAATTTATAGGCAAAATCCCAGGTCTTATTGCACCTTACTCATAGCAGACTGACCAGTGCGAGATGCTATTGTCTATGGCGTGCCATCTGGCCTGGAGCTTACCGACGACCAAGTCCTTAAAAAGACTTTTTCTACCATGTGTCTAAAACATCACACAAGACTCGAAGCTGGAAACCAAGGAACCCGCGCTCTGTCCAAAGAAATCCATCTTCTTCTTAATAAAGCTCGCTCAATATCCCAACAGATCAATTTTGCCACACCAATTGTCCGTAATATCACCGTCTTCATGCGAAAAACCACAAATTCCAAATTATTACCAATTAGAACAGAAGAAGGTCTCACCCACCTATTAAACTGCAATATATTCATGTCAACATCTATTCATCACTTCAGCGTCCAATCAATTTTTTTCAACGCCCAACTTAAGTTTAATATAAGTCTTGTTATGTCAATCAAATGCATTTCAATTATTAATTCTAATATTGTACATCGACATTCCAATTTTTATATCTAAAATTTTGCTAAAATTTGTAAATAATTTTTTATGACAATTGTAATTCAAAAGTGCACACAGGGTTCGCCCTAAGCTCAATAAAGCATCTATCTATCTATCTATCTCTCTCTCTCTCTCGCACAGAGGTGCAGGAGCACAAATCGGCAGAGTCAGCCGCTGCTCTGGCTAAGATGCAAACCGAGCTCGAGGAGGTGAAAGTCTTCACGGAGGCCATTAGGAGCAACACCACTTTGAGCTACTCAAACTCTCATCCCGTGGACTCTTCTGAGTCTATCTCAGTCATTAAATAAGAGCTTCTTCATGTCACCAGAACTGTTCAGAACATCCAAACGGCTGGTTTTTCTCCTGCTCATCTTCTCAATCAATGCTCAACTTCTTACTGACGACTGTTAGGTGCTGCTGTCTGGATTGCCGATTGAATCGAACCTTTCTGACAGCGTCATCCTTGATAAAACCCTCTCAAACATAGGACTGTCATAACACACCCGCTTCATAACGCGCACAAGGAGTTGGAGCCCCCAAAAAAAATCAACGCAAAAATTTAAGTAGTGGTCATACTCGTTTTCTGGTTTTTCAGTGCTCTTTACTGGTCGTACGCGATACAATCGTCTCTCACTCTCATAAGCTATCAAATATTAGAACACAATCACTCTTCGACACGGATGGAGAAGGTAGTCTCTCCCTACGGCCACTTTGGCCAAAGAAAGTACATTTTCTGTACACTAAAGCCCTTTCAGCGTCTCGGGGACAAAGTTATCCTACATCATTTGTTCGTAATCTCACCACCGTATTCATCCGCAAGCTACCTAATTCCCAACCAATTCCCATTCTGTCAAAAAATGACCTTGAAATTCATCTACCTTCTATCACGTAATACCTATTTTTTAATCCCAATCATTCATATTCATCAAGTATTAATCTTATGCTGTACTACTGCCTAGAATAATTTTTTCCACTTATGCTTTTCTGGGAAGTAATGATTTTTTGTTTCTATTGGTGATATATGAATGCTACACTATTGCTATATTATTGCCATATAACTGCTACACTATTGTTACATTGTTGCAAAATTGCAAAATTGCTGCTATGCTTATTATAGTACATCGTTATATTTTTTACATTGTATTTATTACATTTACGCACTTGAGCCAGACAGGATCTCCCTAAGGCCGAATAATGTATGTATCGACTATGTAGCGAAAAAAGAAAGACTCAGAGCACGTGATTATCAACTTCATCAAAATCTGACCATCATCAAGCCATCGGAGCTGAGAAAAGTTGCTATATCAGTCAGTTAATCATTATTTATTGTAGAATATTTTGATACTTTTTACGTGAGTTATAAACTGGGTGATTTCGCTTATTGGGACGTGCGGCAAAGCACTAGGATACAGCATAAAATGTCTCATGTATGTAAAAAATGTATGCAAAGACTTTCTTTAATTTTGTTCTCGATTGTATTGTTTGGAATTTTATTGTAAAGTAAAAATTTGAAAGATAAGTTCTATAGATATATTGCGTGCTTTCCTAAGTGCGCTGAAGATTGCCGACTTTCACGGCTTACTGCTATTTTCACCCACTAGTCATGGTACAATATGAAGTACTTCAAAATCCTTCTGCTATTATTGACGTTTGATATTCTTTTTATTGCTACTTAAAAACTAATTTTAAAACATACTAGTTTTGAGACAATTATTTTTCCACAAAAAAACTTAAAAAAATTAAGAGCTGAAATAACTTCGTGCAAGATGGTAGCAACTACAGTAGGCATAGTCGCAGAACGATGTAGAGAAATTTTTTAGTTCTCTATACTCAGTTAATGTCATTTACGCTCGTTTCTTTTCGACAAGTAGTGATGGATTAAAAAGATGTGTTGAGAGTGTCTTTTGAGCGCATCACTTCTGCATTGATGCTATGTCATTTTACCTCGTGGGTGGGACTTTTAATAATTTTTAATACATGTAAACGATGTGATTTGACAATAAACATTTTTAGAGAAGCTTTTCTTTTTCACAGATTATTTTTTCGTTTAATGAATGTACAGTAGAAAACATCTAATGGTCATTTGTTTATTCTTCTCATACTTTCATGTTGTAAAAGCTAGGGAAAACTTAATTTTCCCTAAATTAAGTTTCCCGGTACTAAAGCCGATATGGACATTTTTGATACTCGATATTCACCGGAGGAATATCTTAAAAATTGCTTCCGTATCTTTTCAAAGATAAAACTTACTTTGGAATCATTTATTTTAATCTTTTAAAAATATCAAGTGTCTAAAAAATGTCCGTGTAGGTGTTAATGGGTTGCAAAAATAACTCTGCTTTTAGTACCCATGAGATTAAAGACAAACAATTGCGCTGATGTAACTGCGCTTGCAGAACGTTGTATCAACTTTTTGAAATTCAAGATTTACTTTACTTGAATTTCGAAAGAGTCTCAAGAAAAATAGAATAGAAAGAGGGATGAGAAAAAAGTCAAAAGGGAGTATCACAACTTCTCTGTTGCATTCACACACGCATACCATGGAAATCAGATGTAGTAGCAGTAGTATATATAGGGCTATACGAATAAATAACACTACTGCAGCGTTGCTGCAGCTCACACGATCTCGCACACGCATCTTTAAGTACCTCCCGCGAGACTCGGTGTGGAAACTCTCGTTCTCCCTCCTTCGTTCACTTTCCTCCGTCGTCACACTCTTTTATAAATATTTATTCTCATTTGAATCTCCCGAGACTCTCTCGGGCTTATACTGTGCCTCTTTTTCTTTGTGTTTATTCTGAGTTTCTCTCTTTTTCTCTCATTCTTCCACCTTCCTTCTTGTGTGTCAAGCTGTACAGACGTATTTGTTCTTGCAAATATTTTATAGATGCTTTATTTAACACTATTATTATAGAATAGCTTGCAATTTTTTCCGATTCTTTATAATTTTGCTCTTAAATCTTTGATAATGTATAATAAAGTATTGAAATATCAAACATCCCATCATTCTACGCAATCTTTTCCAATGAAGACTTGAAATGAGTAATCGCATTGGGGGCTTGAATTTTTTTATACTGGAGTCCCTCGTAAAACTTGGGGGTTACGTTCTAAGAATGTATGTTTGCACCACAAAGGGGTCAGACTGAATAACTGCGCTTTTACTAAGATTTATGATTGTAACAATTCTCTTGGTATTGAATGATTTTTCATGACTTGCGGACTTGATCTTGGTATTAAATGATTTTTCATGACTTGAAGACTTTTCTCTTGGTTTAGGCGGTTCCTTTTATAATCGGTGCCATTGTGAAAAAATATAGATCAAATCTAACAGTATAAATTTTCCGAAAAAATATTTGAATACCGATGTCCAAAAAATAGGCTATTAAAAATATTTTATGCGTGCACAATGAACATTGCTACTTAAATGGGTGTTATAGGGTTCCAAAAATCCGCGTTATATGAGGAGTCGAAACATTTGATAACCCGCGTTAAAGGAAAAATTGCGTTATAAGAACTTGCGTTATACGAGGGACTCCTATAATCCTATTTTTATTATTAGATTGAAGAAGTAAAAAAAAATTTGTATAGAAAACAGGCATAAAAGCCTTTTTAAATAACTCAATTGGGACTACTTTAACCATTTATAAACTCAAAAACAGTTAAATACAGTGTTATAGTACTATAGAGCTTCTACACCAAGTATTGGTTACATGCAAGCTATTTGTCGTAGCATTTTAACGGATCAACATAAGTAGAACGAGATGTTAGACATAAAATCAACTTTAACTATTTGCGAATATAATTAAATAAAATATTTTACTAATTTTTGATCTTTTTTTTCAGTGGCTATTTCGTTTCCTTCTTCAGAAAAGTTATTAATTTTTCAGAAAATGTGGCTTATACAATGTATGTTTCAAAGTTCTTATCCCGTTTCAGGCAATTTGAAATCAAAAAGAATCACAAATCTTTTAGTAAATATTGTTTTTGCTTTTGTATGTCTTCAAATGTGGCTCAACACACAAAGAAGAAAAGCACAATTATAAATTCTTGGAGTAGATTGGCAATGTACGCTGATAATTTCAGCAGAGTGAACAGAGTTAATGTTAAGTTTAGCTTCGTTTTCGTAAATTCTTGTAACATTAAGTAAATTTTAGTGTTATCCGTAAATTTTCAGCTAGTTCAAGAAAAATGAAATAATTGCATTTATAAAACCTAGAAAAAAGTAAAGATTGAAGCGCGGAGTATGGAAGATTTTCAGTCGGATTCAGAGAAAAAGAAAAAATGTACGAAAAAAATTAGGGCTGCAAGTGCATGCACATCAGTGAAAGATAATAAACATAATTGGGCCACAAGCATAGGGTCATTGTCGTTGAATAATCCACAATAGAAGTCAAGAGGGTGGCTGGCAGCAAAGATGAGATAAAAGCAATATGAGGTGCAGCAGTAGTAACAGCAAATGCACAAGGGATAGAAGGAGAAGGTGCTCTTGTGAAAAAAAGTAGAGTTAGAGAATCGGTTATAGCGCAAGAAAAAGATAGTATCGTGAAAATTCGTTTAGATCGGAAGGTTAGCATAAAAATAAAGGCGTAGCATGCTTGCCAAATACGATTTCTATTCGTACTGTTTAAGAGTGGGCATTCCATTTGTATGACCGAAAGAGTCTTTCTCTCTCTCTCTCTCTCTCTCTCTCTCTCTCTCTCTCTCTCTCTCTCTCATGTGCACTCAGTGCATCAATAGACGTGATTAAAGTCACACGATAGTTGTCTGAATAAAGTAGATCGTCACCTTTACCTCTTCTCCTCCCTCTAAAATGTAATGAAAAGTGACGAATTTTTGAGATACCACACAATTGTGTGCATGATAAATTTGACAATCTGTACACGAAATCAAGTGGACAACGTAGTTATAGAATAATTGCAGTAGACAAAAATATTTCATTGATCTCCTGTTTTTCTACAGTCTTTAACGATTTCTTAATTAAACATCAGACTACAAAAGTGCTGCTATCAGTAACTTGGAAAAATATTTTGGTACCTTAAAGCATTTAATAGTTGCGTGTAAATCTGTTTTACTATTTAAATGGAATTGCTCGATGAAACAAGCTTGTACCTTCCGGTGAAGCATGTACTTTTCTTATCCTACCTCATAACACCGCATTCTACACTTTATCATGATTTTGTAGCTTCTGGTTAATTAAATTGAAATTTCAGCTTTACCTGAGAAAAATTGAAATCAACTGCTGATGGTACGTTTTTATGTCTCTTCAACTGCATATCAGAGTACGATGAATTTAAAAAATTGCTCTTCTGTTCACGGAAAAGCTTATCTCATCATACCATGACTGCTAATGCACCAATTCAATGGTTTTCAAATAATAATACATATATCTACAGAGCTTCAAAATAAATTTTTAGTTTTCAGCTCGCTTTGTAAATATTTTTATTCCTTGTCAGTTGATATGATTGAGGAATGTGGACCATACTGACACTACATAGACCTGCGTAACAAATTTCATCGTGGCTCGGTGAGTTAATACAAAAAGATACCCGTCACTTGCACTCTCGGAATGCGGGTCAATATCATGTGCAGCTATACTATTTGAACAATAACCTCTCGCTTGGGCAGATGAAAGGTGGTTCGTGCCCGAAATCAGCTTGAGTAAAACTGTGATCGTTTTTTTCAATCGTTGATATTTTACATCTCATCAAGTCTGTTAAGATAGTTTAGACCAAATACCGCATATCTAATACTTTTTCTCGATAAACACTGCCCACTACGTTAGTGATTCAAAGTTTGCCAAGATTTTGTGCATTTATCATTTTTTTCGTAGTTCCGAAATTCGCCACACGCCTTTGCTTTTCTTGTTACTGAAACTGCTGAGATAGAAGGAGAACGACAGGAAGAAAGAGCACAGTTACTTATTAACTGATTTTCTACAGAAAGTTTTTCTATTTAAAAAGTCGTTTTAAAGTCGAGGTTATCTTTCTAGTACTTGCTATTTATCTGGTTTTTGCAAGTTAAATTAAATACAATGAGCTAAACTCTTGATTTGAACTGTGTCAGATGTTGGCTTGAATTGTAAAAGTTTTCGGCTTCATAATCTTAAGTCAGTTTTCGATGAGCAATCGTAACTTCGTTTGAAAATAAAATATATTAAAAATTGATCGGAAAAATGTACAACTTGGTGCTAAAAATATTCAATTAACTCTGGCGTAACGATAATGTTTCTGTTATTATTTTACTTAAAATTATCCATATAAGAACAAGTAACACTTTTATTATATAAATTTTTGAAATTTTCGATCCCAAAGCACCAATTATTAATTACTGTATAAATTAGCTACCATATTAATGAAATCAAATATATTCCGATGAGTATTTACGTAAACTTAATATCTTCATAAAAAAGTTTATAATCAAATAATTTTTAATTAATTATATGGCTGTTAACATTCGATAGTAACTATTATTTAAAAACATAATTATGAAAAGGTAAACAATAAACTCATGCGATTATGCAAATTTGAAAGTGGTATTAAAAGGAACGTTATTTATGACTCTACTTGTGCTGCCATCTTGATGAAATTCAAGGTGTTCGAACTTGTGATACCTTCAATAAAATTTTCTAATGCATACAAAAATAATTTATAGAAGTGATTATAGTAAATGGTCTTCCTTTTGTAGATGAATGAATTTTCTAATATCAGTTAAAATAACATACGAAAAATTTATCTAACGAATGCCTAAAGACGTATTTAAACTAAAACATAGAATAAATAGTTGAGAAATATAAATAAGTTAACAAATTGAATTGTTTAATATTACATCAATCAATAAAAATATATCATTTAATTTTTTGCAATTATGCAATTAATTGGATAGTACTTTATTTGAATAATATGAGCTATGTAATTTATGACTGCCGATTAGAAATCAGAATGTTTAAAAAATGATTAATGAAAGAATATTTAAGTAAGACTCAAATCATAAAGTTCCGACTATCATACTTGTTCCTTGTAATATTTTTGTAAAAAAAATTACAATGATTAAAAATTAGATAAACAAAAATCTATGACAAAGTAAAGAATAATGAGTTGTATAATATGATGAGTTATTCAATTTTGCTTACAAAGGATGATTGCAATATACAAGAAAAGCTTGACTTTCGCGGGGGAAATCATTGTTGTAATCATAGGTAAATCTGGTGGCTGAGCATGTAAGGTAAAAATAATTATTTAAAATAAGAGTAGTTATAGTTGAGCTTAGCTTGAGATTGCTTTGGTACTTTTTTAGCATATTTATTTTTAACGTATGATATTTCATTTCAACGAAGTACATGAATGCACCCTTTTGATTCGTGATGCAAATTTTTCGTAAAACGTCTAATGATTAGATGAAAAAGAAGGGCTTTAACTCTTGAAATTTATTATGCTACAGTTTTAAAATAAAGGTGTTTTTGATGCACTTTTGAAAACGATTTTTTTACCTCAATGTTTGGTCAAAAGTTTTTCTTCGTAAGCACCAGCGATATATAGCTGTGAAAGAGTAGTCTGTATTTACGAAGAATAAATACGCACGTATAAGGAGAGAATAAAGCGTCGGCAGCAACACAGCAGTGTAGCTGTAACAGTCTGAGAGCGTTTATGTCTCTTTTTATGAGGACGTTTTCATTCGCTGCCGTTGCTTCAAGCTTTTGCACGAGCAAGAGTGCAGCTGGCAGTAGGAGGAGCAAGAAGGATCGTGTATTAAATTAATATCCGATAAACGTCCTTACCGTTCTATAAAGCTGACGCCATTCTTGTTCTATACAGCCCTGCGTTCAAGAAATACTGCACACATTCTACTGGAGAAATATAGTGAAAAGTGCAGAGTATAGTTAGAGGGATGAAGAAAGTGCCAAAATTGTGGTCACCCTGTATGTACACTGTCCGTGGACTAATTTTGTCCACTGAATGACGGAACGTCGTATGCTTATGCAAGTCCCATACCGCCCGAATTCGTGTCAATAGGACAAAATTAGTCCACGGACAGTGTACACACGTATTTAGCCAAATGCCTTGGTTAGTTTTTTTCTGCTTTCTCTACCTGCCGATGTTAATTGCTCTATCTAATAAAAATGCATCTCGACTTGAACGATAAATGACTAGAAAGGTTATAAAGGCGTGAACTAAACCTCTGAATGTTTATATTTGATTGTCAGTTATGGTTTCATTTATGTGAAACCACTTTATTAATTTACTTTAAAACTTTTTTTATCCGAGCTTTACTTTGAAAACATTAATTTTTCCAAAAGTCAAGAAGATTACGAGTAAATAGAAGCAATCGCTGCCAATTCATTGGTAAAAAGCTTTCTCATAACAGAACGTATTGTTCCTTCCTTCAAAATGCTACTAAGCAATTTTTCTAACCTAAAATCTGTGAAAAAAAACTAAAAATTCTGAAAAATTTAGATGAAAATATTTTCTTTTTCTGCTGAATGTAATTTTTAAAATAACGTTTTTGATCTTGAATTTAAGCTCGACTGCTGATCATCCAAAATCATAACTCAAAAAGTTTAGAAACACACTTCAACAGGAACAAAATTTGTTTTTTATTTTCATAAAAAGAACTTTAATAATTTTTATAACTTTTGAAATATTCAACAGATCGAGATAAAACTTTTTTGGGCTTTATTCTAAACATAATCGGAAATAAATACAGTTTATTCCAGTAGGATTTTTTATAATTTTTTGCCACCCCGTGTCGTCTGCTAAAATTATTTCAACAAAAAACACGAAAAAACCGCGTCGGAAACGATAAAGAAAAAACCATTAATTTTATCACCCTGAAATTTGAACACAATAATCTACCCATGTTAAAATTAATGGTTTTTTCTTAATCGTTCCTGCCGCGATTTTTTTTCGTGTTCTTTTAAAGCAATTGTAGAAGATGACATTGGGTGGCAAAAAATTATAGAAAAAATTTTTTTTATCAAAAGTTTCATTAAGATATGTCGTTTTATTCTATTACAAATAAATCTTTGAAAAAACATTTTTTCTTTACAATTTGGAGGAGTGAGGTCCCCTTAAGCTACACGAAAAAATCTGAAAAAATATGAAGTTATGTTTCACAATGCGATAAAAAAAAAATTTCGAGTTTAGTATCGGTTCATATCACCGTATATATTTTTCGAAATTTTCGATGATTTTATCTGAAAGCCTGAAGCAATCAAAAAATATAAAAAATTCATGGTTTTTCGTTCTGTTGAAATATACTTTCATGACTTATCAATTACTTCAGGGCCACAGAATAAATATAAATAGAAAGTAGACGTTTATAGGGAGTGACAGAGGTCTAAAAGTTTGGTTTTTGGGACCTTCTTATCATGTTCTACAACATAGTAAATGTGCATCCAGATCGGTGACATACGTGCGCATGGTTTTGTAAAAAAATATTATTTTGATTCAAATACTAATTAGTATCAATTGGTATCATTTGGTATTTAATTGATATCACTTATTATCGTCTTCCATGCGCAGCGTGCTTACCTCCACTAAGGACTAGTGTAAACCTATGTGAACACAAAAAAAGTCTATTAAATTAGAAATATGCAATATTTTAAAATAAACCTGGTGTTATAAGTTTATTTAGATCAAATACCACTGAAAAAGAGATGAAAGAAATGAATTATTTGTATTCATTTTTTATTTCAACTTTTATTTTATTATGCGAGTATATGTTTCTTTCAATTTTTATTTTGTTTAAACAACGTTTTACAGCATATTTGGTGAATCCACACTCATTCTTAAAGGTCTTGCTCTATGCAATAAAAAACAAAAGTTAGTTTTGCATAATTCATTCTACACAAGTACTCTAAAGGTCTGAAGAAGTTAAAAAAATAAGTATAACTAAATTAAGTACAATTCAAAGATTCTGTTTATAAACTTTTACCACGCTGGCAATCTTATACGTTGTTACAAGAATGTAAAATAAAGCAACCCCATCGGTAAGTATAAACAAATTGGCAATAATGGTAGTGCAATTTGTCAGATAGATTGTCATGGTTGCCTCCAGGTTTTGCTTCGTAACGCCATTTTTTTATCTCACGGATGAGACATATTGATTGAGTACTCACTTCACTAAACTAGGGCCTTAATTTATAAAAAGGTTTACTGTGAAATATTTGATTCGAAATGTTGTGTAACAGTTAGTAACTTTTCATTAGGTTGCGTTTGTTAGTATTTAATCTTCTTTTATAATCTTTTTTCATCTTATTTTATCTTCAATTTAAAAAATATATAATCATAAAGATAAAAGTTAAAGTGCTTTTTACAAACAGTAAGAAATATAAATGCATTGTGTTTAATATTAAAAGTGTAGCTCATCGTGCAATACCTAAACTATAATGATTATATTTTACTGATATCAATAATAATAACTCTTGGAATAAATTTTTTTGTTTCAGGTAAGCTACTTATTGCATTCACCTAAATTTTACCTACGTAAGTTAAATTATTTTAATTTAATTTGTCTACTTAATAATAAATTGTTTGATTGTAACTTGCTAGGAAACCACTTCGGCTCTGGGTGATTAATCTTTTCTAAAATTTTTTTTAGGGTTTCCTGGTACATAATAATGAAGCTCCTTCTGCTTAGTTTAATCTAATGGCTCCATTTTTTAGAGGTTCTTTTTATATTATAAGAAATTCTTTGCAATTTTATATCTTGAGATAGAAGCACTTAAATGAAAAATGCAAAGAACAAAAAAGTTTTAAAATCACTTAAAGAATCTCTCTGAATTTTTTTGTTCTTTGCGTTTTTTCATTCAAGTGCTTTTATCTCGTAATATAAAATCGCAAAGATTTGTTTATAACATAGAGAATCCTTTACAAATGGACCCTAAAGCGCATTAGATTAACCCATTAACGCGCAAAAGTGCAATTTTGTGCATGAATTTTCCGTTGTAAAAAAATTATAGATAAAGTTAAAATATTTTCTTGAAAATCCATACCCAGGGGTTTTTGAGTATGCTCTTTCAGTATCCGGTGTTATTTTAACGATAAATAAACATTATCATCGTTTATTTTTCTATTAAAAACAAAAAACGTGATTTTTTGACTCAAAATTTTTTTTCAAAGTCGATTTTCTACCTTTCCTTGCCTTCGGAGGGTTCCCATAACACCAGAAATCGTGCACTTTTTTTCTGAACCTTCAAAAAATGCGCTGCCGGGATTTTTATCTAGCCCCTATAATTTCTAAAATGGCGAATTTATATCGAGCAGCGATATGAAAATTGCCTTATTTTTTATTTGTAAATTATTGACTTTATAAAAGAAAGTCATACAATGAAAAGTGTTCAAATTTGTTCAAAGAATACATGTGAATTTTTTTTAGAATTTTTTAATAATTTTTTCAAAATTTTTCAAAATTTGTTTGAACATTTTGGATTTTTTCGACAGGCCGGGAAATGGTCCTATTTTGCAAAATTTTCAAAGTGGTCTGAAAAATTCTGAAAAAATTCACACGTATTCTCTAAACGATTTCAAATAAGTTTTTACACTCCTAATTGTACTTTTGAGTTCATATTTAGCGCATGTAAAATAGGTTCTGAGTAAAAAATGAGTGAATTTTTATACCGCTGCTCGGTATAAATTCGCCATTTTAGAAATATAGGGCAAGATAAAAATCGCGGCAGAGCATTTTTTCAAGGTTCAGAGAAAAAGTGCACGATTTCTGATGTTATGGGAACCCTCTGAAAGCAGGGCAAGGTAGAAAATCGACTTTGAAAAAAAATTTTGAGTCAAAAAATCACGTTTTTTGTTTTTAATAGAAAAATAAACGATGATAATGTTTATTTATCGTTAAAATAACACCGGATACTGAAAGAGCATACTCAAAAACCCCTGGGTATGGATTTTCAAGAAAATATTTTAACTTTATCTATAATTTTTTTACAACGGAAAATTCATGCACAAAATTGCACTTTTGCGCGTTAATGGGTTAAACTAACAAAGAGACTACGTGTGATGCGGATCATCAAGTGTCCTGAAAATTTTTTGGGATCTACTAGCTCATAAAGATGTCTCGTATGGTTAATTTAATCTAATCGCCGCTGGAATTTATTTTAAAGAATAATATTGATTTCAATTAGAGTTTAATTAAAAAACATGCTTTTCTGGTCCGTTTTGATGTTACTATTTCCTAAGATCTTGGTGCATTACATGAGACTACTTACACATGTATTAAGTTCAATTCATAAAAAAAGTTAAAATGCGAATTCAAAATCAACCTGATTGTGAATTGTCATTGATTACGATTCTCGATTTCTTCTATTTGAACATGTTGCACTTTTTTGTACTATGTATACTAATTTGTACTATAGCTGGTTATTTTCATAGCTAAGGAACTTATTTATGAAACCTATAAAACTAAAAACGTTCAGAATACTTAATTATCAAATTCACAGCATAAGCGAGCTTGTAGAATGCTTGAATTGAGGCTGTACGTTCGGTATATAAGCACATGTTCGCTATGTATCAATTTAGACATATGCTTAATTTTTTGTGAATTGAACCTATTTATATGTAAGTAATCCCATATAATGCATCAAAATAGTACGAAATAGCATGGTCAAGTCTAAAAATCAACACAAGCCAGAATAGTATATTATGATACGTGTGACTTAAGTAGGCTATTATTGCACGGCACGGTCAGCACCCGAGCGAAGCGAGGGTGCTAGTGGCGTGGTAAGAATGGGCTACTTGAGTCATAAGTATCTTAAGCTTTTTTATAGCACTGTGCTAAATTCACGTTTAGGCCCCCTTTGGCCAGATATAAGGTGCTTATAATAGCGTAGCGAGTGCGATAGGCGCACCGCGGTGCAATAATGAGCAGCTTAAGTCGCGGCAAGGCGTGCCTTAAACGTGAACTTTAACCACGCAGTACTTTTTTCAATTTAACTGCAATTAAAATTAAAATTGATATTAAAGGGATCATTGAATTAATTATCAAACATAGGAAACTTCATTATTATGTGACTCATTATTAGTAGACTCATATTAGTAGACTTCATTATTAGTAAGACTCCGAATAAAGTTCAGGACATTTTGTGATACGCATTTCAAGTGGTTTCCTTGTAAGCGCGAGAGGCTCAAAGTTGATACTGCTTTACAGATTGAACCTTCACAGATTCTTTACAGATTTAAGACTTCTTTATAAGATGGTAGATTACCCCAAAAAATTCTGAAAAAATGTAGGTAGCTCTTTGAAAAATGTTAATACTCTTTTGTTCTTTGCATTTCTTTCAAGTGCTTCTATCTCGTAATAATAAATTGTAAAGATTTTTAATATGATAGAAAACGCTTTAAAAAATGGGCCTCAAGACCCATGGGATCATTACTAAGCATAGGGAACTTCATCATTACTTAACAAGAAACCCCAAAAAAATTTTGGGAAAGATTGGTTACTCAGAGCTGAAGTGTCCCGTGTTAGTTGAAGAGCAAGTGCTTCTAATCCAAAATTTAAGATAAAATCTTTTTCCATAATTTTCGATTTTTTTTAATTACATACAAAATGAAATTTGCGAAAGTTTAAAATGCAAAGTAGGCCTTTATTCGAAGGATGATGGAGAAGAAACCAAAAAGCATAAGAGTGGACAGTCCGAGCTAGCGATAATTATCATCGATTAAACTACAACTAATGATATAAGGAGTTACCAAAGTATTATCACGACATCTGTTCATAAGTGAAGCTTTTCACCCCCTGTCCTGTTCTCTTACTTATTCAGTCAGTGACAGATATGACGACTAATAAAGTGCGTCATTATCAGATAGCAAAACGAACATTTCTACTAGCTCTTCAATTAATGACTATTCCTTTCTCCAGGAGATTACAGTGAATTTAAATTTTCATCTAAATACTAAGCGTGAGATAATGATTAGTGTTCATTTATGTATTACGGTATTTTTAAGCTTGATAATAAAATTAACTTGTGCTCAATAGACTGCCTATAATTTTCTGAATTGCTCGTATCTTTGCTTTCACTCCATGAGAGCTTTGGGGTTGCAATGAAAGAAAATCACTGTCTGATCTCAATAGGTGAACTCTAGATAGCGTCATTATTTTCAGTTTGTTCCCCATTTAAATAACATGGAAAATTAAAAAAAAATGTAAATTTAAGTTTCAAACAACTGTTTTAACTTTCTGCTAAACCCATCATGAGAAACCAATACTTACTAAAACGCTTCGAACACAATTTAAATTAAGCGCACACAATATGCTAAAAAAATGGAGAAAAAACGCATAGTAGTAGTGTTTTTCTTTGTTTTTCAATATTTTGGAAATAAAAGTGTAAACGACCTTCTTAGATAAAGTAGAGACCAAGATCTTTAATTTGATATTTCTAAAAACTAACTAAATTCATTAGAAACAAAGTTACAGGTGTTTAAAGTTTCATTAAAAAACCAAGTTTCAAATCTGTGGATCATTCAAAGCGGATTCAATACATGAATTTTTAGAGAACTTTTAGCATCATTTTGTCTATTTATTCATTCATCTGAAGTTATAGGTGCTCAAAGGTTCTCTAAATATGTGATTTTATTTTAATATTTTTGAAATAAATTACCATTTGATTTTTGATATTTTTTATTGCTTATGTAACTTTCATGAAAACCTTGTTATGAAATTGAAAGCCTCTTTTTAAAATTCCTCTTCTTCAAATCAGCGTTTTCACATCTTGAATTAATTCAGATAAATCTTGTAGTGATATAATTTCTTATGATAAAATAGCGATAAAGTGAGAGATAAAGAAAAAAATTGAGAGGGCTAAATTTATCGGTAAGCCGACGACGTAGAGCTTACTACGCGTGGCAGTTTAAGAGTGATTAGAACTACGTGGAAATTGACGCTTGAATACAAGGGGAAACTAGCTCGTTATTTAGAGTGCTTTACCCCTGTAAGCTGCTAGCTGCTTGTCTGTACGGTCAAAATATCTCGGCCAGCAACGAACTCTGCATAGTTTGCTTTTCTGGTTAGTTTTATAGTTTTGGTGTGAGAAGTTGTTTTCAATTCAGTCTCAAAATAGTTAATTTGTTACATTTTTTTACGTTGACTAACAATCGTTATTCTTGTTCGTATCTCAATTGCAGTTTTAAGGCGATCATTAATGATTTTATTCGGACAATTTTTGTGTGAAATTTTTTAAAATTATTTTTCAATAGATATAAATTGACTTTTCATGACTGAATGTCTGAATTTGGCTGTTGGAAAATGTGAAAATGAAATATATTGAATTTTCACATTGTTAAAACGTTGAAAATTCAAGGATTGAGACAAAAAAACTCAATTTATAAAATATTCTTTTTGGCGCTTTGATCAAAAACATTACAGGTGTATTGTCGTTTAATAAAAAAGTTTGTATGACAACAGATGTGAAAAAATCAAGAAATAAAAAAAATTTAGTAATGTATTTTTTAGCACATATTGAATAATAGAACTGATATGAAGGTCTAAATCAAAATTTCACAAAACTCAGCCCATAAAGGATACTTTTCTGAAGATTTTGATTTCTATTAGGCATTGACACCTACATAACTCTACTCTGAACCTTGCGCACAGTGCCGAAAGGCTATAATAACAAAAATGAGCTATTTTAAGATTCAAAGGACCATTCTGCAACTTTTTTCACATTTTTTAAGACTCAAAGATGTCAATTTTATGTTGAAAATATAGATTGAAATTAAACTGTGGTTCATATCACAAAAATGACAAAGAGGAGTGAATTAGTGTATGACTCCCCTTAAGAGATAAATCTCTTCGACTGCGAAATTAAGTGTCTTTACACCTGCTATATGCTTAGAGCTCATAACAAGTCAACTTTGGATTGAAATATCTTCGGATTTTGCCTGGCTACCCATATTAATAAGCATACCAATGGATTCGTTATGATCCCAACTATAAGAAAATCATAGTCGCACATCGGAAAACTACCCCGACGGAACCTCCTTAAAGTATTCTTTGTGTACACGTGCACTAGGAAATGCGCGCGCATTCAGTAGGAGAAAGTATACTTTAAAGGCTCCGAACGATCTGAAATTTTTATAAAATATTGTCGAAAATATTCACTTTTCAAACGTGAAATAATAAAAATCGATTTTTTGAAATGCATGAACTAGAATAGCCCCTTAATGACTAAATGTTATAGAACTAAAACAAAATTCATTTCCCTTGAGAATATTTTATCTGAAAAAGAAACTAAAAAATGCGAATCATGACAATTCTCATTTTCAAAAATTTTTTCCTGCAACAGTTTCACAAAATACATAATGAAATAAAATAATCACACAAGTTATACCGATAATTTTTATTTCCACTCGTCTTACAGAATGACCGCAGTAAAAGTAGCATCGGTCACAGCAAAGATAGTAAAGGAAAGCACAATAGCATAACAGTAAAATCTAGTAGGGATTTAGAACATGAATAATTTATCGGAGAATTGCGTTCACATTGCAGTGCAATCGTTAACGATGATGATGGGATAGGAGCGCGAGCTAGTGATATTTGGCGTGCACATGAATGGCACTATAGCGTAAAAGGCTGATTGCAAGCAATGTACTCCCAGTGGATTCGTGTATATAAAATCGCGTGTCATAATCTTGCGGCAATACTCTTTACGGGTACACACTTGCATTGCAGACCTACGAATAAATTCTCGCTCGTGCATATATGCATATATGCAAGCTTAGCTTCAGAGTAAACTTTAAGAGCAAAAAAAAAATTTTATATTCGCTATATTTGCAATCAGCGACCTCAAAAACCTTACGTAAGCGTAGTATACCGCATCGATGATACCGTATTATCTCGATTTAACCTTCAAATGAACATGATCTCGATTTGATGGAGTCAAACTGATATCAGATTCTCATTCAGCAACCCCGAAAATGTAAAAGATTTTTGTGGGGCTGTGCAGGGAATGAATTTTTATTTAATCGTTTTGTATGATAAAAATTCGCATTAAAAAGTCATTTTGATTAAAAATTTCAAAGTCATTGATTGTAAGTTCATATCGTAGAATTGATTCCCAGCTGGAACGGACTTTTTTGGCTTGAAGATACCTGTGAGTACATGGGATCTTTGGTACTTATAACTTTAATAGTTTTGGATTTTTTGGCCCTATCAATGCCCTAGCAATTAAATTGAGTAAAATTACAATTTATTAAATTTACGTAACAGGAATCTTATTTTAATGCTAAAAAAATATCGAACAAATATAACCAATAAAGGTTATTCTGTCGCTTGGTGGTGGTACTGGGCTCTAGGGGTAAATACATGTAAATATGAGGGCCTTTCACAATAAGTGAAGGGGGTTTTATACGATACATCGGATATTGCCCCCTTCAGCCCAGTACCGCCACCAAGCGGCAGAATAACTCTCAACATGCATAAATTGTGCATAGATTATGCGAGAGTGCTCATTTCTGTAAATGTGATAGTTACCGGACAATTCTTTAGTTGGTTCGATTGAGGTCTGCTCATTGACCTCAAAATAGTTTCTGAAAATATCATTCTTAGGCAATTTTTCTTAGCTTTAAACTGACAAGGAGAGCCTTTCATCTTTGGGTCACAGATCCTTACCAAACTTGTTTAGGGGTCTTCTTGTACATAATTATAAAGCCCTCTATGGTTACTTTATTCCAATGGGCCCTGGAAAGAGTTATAGAGCAGAAAAAACTATTACATATAATATAATGTTAAAAAATACCACTTATTGGTATCAGGCTTTGTACGGTCAAGTCTAACTCTCGCAAAAATATTTGTACGTGAAATTTTATGCATTCTAAATACTTTTGCAAGCAATAAACAATTGAACTCAATTGGTTTGCTGTGTAAGTTTTGAAGAGCATACCAATTTGGTCTAAAATTAACGTACCAAACAATAAACATTGATGTAAATTATATGGAAATGTTTTTATTTGTATAACTCATAAATCCCTTATTTTCAACTATTCCTGACACTCATCTGGATTCAGATTCACTCCAGATGAGTGTCAGAAATAGATGAGAAAGAAAGAACAGTAAGTTTTATGAATGAAACCATTTTTACATGATTTAATATAAATATTAGTTGATAAATACATACATTTTAACTCAAATTGATGCGCTATTCAAAACTTACACAGCAAACCAATTGAGTTAAATTGTTTATTGATTGAAAAGGTGTTTTGGACATTAAAAACTCAAAGTATAAATACTTCTCAGTCAGTCAGACCTGACTGTGTAAACCTGATACCCTTGTACTCTAATATATGGTATTTTATACATTATATTATATTATATACTTCATGGTGCTTTATAATGGTTTCCAGGGCCCATTGGAATAAAGTAACCATAGGGGGCTTTATTATTATATACAAGAAGACCCCGAAACAAGTTGGGTAAGGATCTGTGACCCAAAGATGAAAGGCTCTCCTTGTCAGTGCGAGTGAGTCACGACACAGCGATGTCTCTTGATCCAGGAAATGTTGAGCTTTTTGCAAATGGAAGCGTGACCATAAATCTTCCTGTCTCAGTCCTCATAGTGGTCTTGCAGAAGTAATCTTCGCAATATTGCTCTTCAAAATAAGCGTTCTTGGTAGCTGCACTGCAGCTTTTTGGTGTATTTCACCAGTTAAAATCAACCGAAGACAGTGTGCTGAGTCAATGGTGGTCCGACAGGACCTTTCCTGATACCATCCATAATCATCTCCGGAATTAGGTCTGTTCCGATGACACAGTTTACCTTATTTGGCTCGTAAAACTCCGGGACTACGAGAGTCAGACCTCTCAAATGCTCCCATCGAGCACCACCCACGTGTGACTGGCAGCAGTCCGGTAAGCTCACTCATGACCAGCGCTGAAAATCTCTTCTTAAAATCCTCGTGTAGCGTTGACCTCAGGAAAATACTTGTTTCCTTGCGCACAGTTGACGAATAGGGTCCACTCATCACATTAATTGCCACTAAAATCTTTTTTGTATCTATCGAAATCGCTGTGATCACGCGTTCCAACACACACGATCTCTCCGAGCATGAGTCGATAACGCTCGCACCTTAATCTTGTTGCCGAGTTCATCCTATAGAAGAACTCGCGCCGTTGCTAACAACACCAATTTACCGTTCGAGACCTTCTCTTGAACTGACGGATTCATAAAGTATTCCGACGTCGATGAATCTTCACCAGCTGGAGTCTACTCGTTATTACCGAAGCTTATTTGCTCGACATTCGCACTGTCTCTTGGAGCTTGGCTACTTAGAGTGCGATTTTGTATGATAATTACCTCCACAAGTGAAGCATCGCTTGTCTGAGGGACAATCTTTGAAAAAATGAGCATTCTGTAATCAATTTAAACATAATTGCTGATTAAAGATAACTGCTGATAAGTGACCATGCTCATTTATGTACTGAAGAAGTGTATAAAATTTCGAATAAATTCAATAAGCGGTTCGCTGGGAATTCTACGACAAACCTCATTTTAATTGCTTTGATCAGTAACCAAATTAACATGAGTCGTACCCACGTAAGCGCGACAAAATCTCCGCTGACAAAATCTCCAGCGACACAGTCTCCGCGACTAAATCTCTGGGATAAAATCTCCGGGCGATTAAATTTCCGCGACATAATCTCCGGTGACATTTTTTTCTTTCTTTCACTTTTGCTTTTGGTATGTGTATTAGTATGTTTTGGATGTGCGTGTTTTGGGATGCGTCTTAGTGTGTTTGGTATGTGTATTAGTGTGTTTGGGATGCGTACTAATATGTTGGGATGCGTGATAATGTGTTCGGTGTGTGTATTAGTGTGTTTGAGATGTGCGTGTTTTGAGACGCATGTTAGTGTGTTTCTACTTTTTTTCTAACGGAGATTATGTCACGGTGATTTTGTTTCCGGAGATTTTGTCTTGCGGAGATTGTGTTGCGCGAAAATTTTGTCGGTAACCAGGTACCACACCATGAGCACATACCTTTAATATGAGGATGGAAACATGTTCTCAAAGGTATGAACGACCACCAGTATTATTGCTGTAAGCCTATAATTACAAAATTTCATTTGTCAGCAATTTTAGGAATACATAGTTTTAAGCCCTCTGTTATCTCTTAATTTTTCTACGATCTCCTTTTTTGTGTTATTGTTGGCAGTTTTTATTCTTCTGTTTTAACGGGCAAGGTCTTTCAAACTTTTTGGTGTTGAACGCGTGGACTTAATTAATTTTCCTTCCGTTGAGACGTACAAACTTTTAAGTCAGTATCGTCTGAAAATTTAAAAGCCTGGATCAATTGAATGTTGATAAAATGTTACGCTAATTATATGTAGCCCTTAATAATGCGAATTTGAAGTAAACATTTGTCGCTGCGACTTCTGCACTAAACTGTGCAATTTTCTCTACAACACTCGTTTTGTTTATTACTCCTCACTGACTTTGAGCTAAGAATCGATGTTATGACTGGATCTTCAAAGAGTACAACATTTTTAGTCGATCTCGGTTTTAGCGATAAAAGCACTAAAGCGAGGTAAAAAGCAAAACGCTCTAGTTGACCTGATGTAATCGTCAATGCTTTTTTTCTAACCTTATTAAATAAATATTTTTACATCGTATCGAGCGATCGCTTTACAAGTTTTAAAATGATATGAAAAAATCTTGAAAATTATTTATTGCGTTATTTTTGCGATCAATAAACATTATGATCGTTTATTTTGCAATTAAAAAAAACATGATTTTTTGACTTAAAATTTTTTTAAAAATTGATTTTCTACCTTGCCCTGCCTTCACAGGGTTCTCATAACTCCAGCAATTGTGCACTTTTTCTCGGAACCTTCAAGAAACGCGTTGCTGCGATTTTTGTCTAGCCTATATGTTCCTAAAATGACGGATTTACATTGAACAGTGATATAAAAATTCACTCATTTCCACTCGGAAATTATTGACTTTATAAAAAAAGTCATGCAATGAAAACTGTTTAAATTTGTTCAAATAATGTGTTAATTTTTCTAAAATTATTTAGAATTTTTTCACAATTTTTTTGGAACATTTTAGATTTTTTCGACGGGCCGGGAATCAATCCCATTTTGCAAAATTTCAAAGTGGTGTGAACAATTCTGAAAAAATTCACACGTATTGTCTGAACGATTTCAAATACATTTTTGTCCTCCAAACCGTACTTTTTAGTTGATATTTACCGCATGTGAAATAGTTTTCGAGTGAAAAATGAGTGCATTTATATATCGCAGCTCAGTGTAAATCCACCATTTTAAAAATATAGAGGCTAGATAGAAATCGCAGCAACAAATTTTTTGAAGGTTCAGAGAAAAAGTGTATGATTGCTGGAGTTATGGGAACCCTCCGAAGGCAGGACAAGGTAGAAAATCGATTTTGAAAAAAAATTTCAAGTCAAAAAATTACGTTTTTTTTTAATTGCGAAATATACGATGGTAATATTTATTGATCGCAAAAATAACACCGGATTCTGAAAGAACATATCCAAAAATCCTTGGATACGGATTCTCAAGATGAGATTTTAACTTTATCAATGATTTTTTTACAATGGAAAATTTAAGCACAAAATTGCACTTTTGCGAATTAATGGGTTAAGGAGAGTCATACACCAATTCACTCCTCTTTGTCATTTTTGTGATATTAACCACAGTTTAATGTCAATATACATTTTGAATATAAAATTGACATCTTTGAGCCCTAAAAAATGTGAAAAAAATAGGTCATTGCATCTGAAAATAACTTATTTTTGTTATTTTAGCCTTTCGACACTGTGCGCAAGGTTCAGATCAGAGATATTCAGGTGGGGATTCCTGATAGGTATCAAAATCTTCAGAAAAGTACCCTTTATGAGCTGAGTTTTGCGGGATTTTGATTAGAGTTATAAAAAAGTTTGTATGCCAACAGATGAGAAAAAAGCAAGAAATTAAAGAATTTATTAATGTTTTTGAGCACATATTGAATAATAGAACTGATATGAAAGTCTGAATTAAAATTCTACAAAACTACAAAAAAGGGTACTTTTCTGAAGATTTTGATTCCTATTAGGGATCCTCACCTGAATCACTCTGCGCACTGTGCAGAAAGACACGAACAGACACGAACCTTGCGCACAGTTCCAAAAGATTGAAATAACAAAAATAAGCTATTTTTAAATGCAAAGGCCTATTCTGCATTTTTTTCCCACATCTTAGGGCTCAAAGATGTCAATTTTATTTTGAAAATGTTGATTGACAATGAACTGTGGTTTATATCACAAAAATGCCAAAGAGGAGTAAATTGGTGTACGACTCCCCTTAATGAGTTGCCTTTTTGAGAAAGGATAGATAAAAAAAGTATAATAATAGTCGGGATATGGATTGGAAATTATAAACCAGGGCTAAATCTATATATGATTCCTTCCACGATACTTTATACCATAACCATACCATAACCATACCATAACCATAACCATATCATAACCATATCATAACCATACCATAACCATACCATACCATAATCATACCATAACCATACCATAACCATAACCATACCATAACCTCAAAATCCCTAAATTATATGGCCCATATTGTAATATGTTCATTAGACTGGGTCGTTTTTGCAAAAATTTTTTGTATCGCCTGGGCTCATGGCTGAGCTAAAAGTTCAAGGTTTCAAATGAAAAAAGCCGGGCTGCAGAAGTCAAAAAAGTGACCGGAACCGGTGTCGATAGGCTTTTGAAGTTTAAAAACGTGCTTCGGAAATTTAGCAAAATCGCTCTGAAAATAGCAATCACATATTAGATTGCTAACATTGTTCAGAAGGTAAAATTTATGTCGACAAGACATTTTCTTACGTATTTTTGTGTGTAGAATCGAATTCCCTAGTCAGTTTTGACCTAGGAGGACGATTTCATTGAAAAAAATGCACTTTTTCGATATCTTTATTCTGCGTAAAAAACAAAAAATCGTCTTGTAAACGTTTAAAAATGAACAGAAAAATTTTAGAAAATTTTTTGACACTGCTAAAATTTAGGATTTTTTATGACGAATCCAATGGTATAAATTAGTATACACTTTGAAATTATTTTAATGCAGAAAAATACATCTTTATCCCAAAAAACGACATTACGAAAAATTGAAAAATCGAAAAGTGTATTAGTTTCTTCCAGGAAATGGCTAAGTAGAATCAACTATGGAAAAAATTGCACAAAACTATCTGATAGGTTTTTTTCTCACCTTTCCAACGCCGGTTTCAGAAGTTAAAAATTCGCAAGATTCGCTGAGATACAGCGATTTTTGTACGATACGTTTTTTTAGCTTAAAACTCAATAATTCTGAGCTAACTACATTCATCGAAAAACAAGCTTTTTCGATTGTTGAATCTTAAGCTAAAAAAACGTATCGTACAAAAATCGCTGTATCTCAGCGAATCTTGCGAATTTTTAACTTCTGAAACCGGCGTTGGAAAGGTGAGAAAAAAACCTATCAGATAGTTTTGTGCAATTTTTTCCATAGTTGATTCTACTTAGCCATTTCCTGGAAGAAACTAATACACTTTTCGATTTTTCAATTTTTCGTAATGTCGTTTTTTGGGATAAAGATGTATTTTTCTGCATTAAAATAATTTCAAAGTGTATACTAATTTATACCATTGGATTCGTCATAAAAAATCCTAAATTTTAGCAGTGTCAAAAAATTTTCTAAATTTTTTCTGTTCATTTTTAAACGTTTACAAGACGATTTTTTGTTTTTTACGCAGAATAAAGATATCGAAAAAGTGCATTTTTTTCAATGAAATCGTCCTCCTAGGTCAAAACTGACTAGGGAATTCGATTCTACACACAAAAATACGTAAGAAAACGTCTTGTCGACATAAATTTTACCTTCTGAACAATGTTAGCAATCTAATATATGATTGCCATTTTCAGAGCGATTTTGCTAAATTTCCGAAGCACGTTTTTAAACTTCAAAAGCCTATCGACACCGGTTCCGGTCACTTTTTTGACTTCTGCAGCCCGGCTTTTTTCATCTGAAACCTTGAACTTTTAGCTCAGCCATGAGCCCAGGCGATACAAAAAATTTTTGCAAAAACGACCCGGTCTAATGTTCATCTATACTTCAAATGCAACTTCTGATAAATTTTGGTCATCGTCAGACAAACAGACTTCAGTATTGAGCATCATATGTGTCAATAAAACATGGTTTTTCTCTGATTTTCCTTGATTTTCGACTCATATTAAGCTCAATAATGAATTCTGTTTATCTGCCGATAACCAAAATTAAACAGAAGTTGTAATTTGATGTATCGATGAACATATTACAATATTGGCCATATCGCTGGATAGGAACATGTTTATTTTTACACAGTTATATGATTAATGCAGGAAAATATCATTTTTATGGCGATTCGAGTTGTTAATATGATTTTTAAGTAGAAATTTGAATTCTATATCAAATTTTACATTAAAAACCATAATTCAACAATTTTTTCATATTTACCCCAGAAAATCAGAATGGCAAGCAGAATATCAGCAGAAAAAGAAAATTCAACTTTGAAGCCCTGATAATCCAATAAGGTTGGTCCTAGAGGGCTGAAACTTTTGAATACCCTTGAAAAAAAATCAAAAGACATAATTTAACATGAAATTTTTCGCTCTTTTCGAATCTGCAATAAAAATTGGGGGTCACCGTGAAAAAAACGATTTTTCTCAATATTTTGTTCGGTGTAGCTTTGAGGTTAAAATACATGGGTTCGTGAATTTTTTCAAATTTTTTCATCATTTTTATTGCTAAAAATCACATTTTTAAGCTTTTTCCATTTAAAATACATCTAAGCTTCAAGCCGCTTGGGGGCCACCTTAAAATTATTTTTTCGAACTCTATAGACCGGCTTTCTCATTGTCTAATCAAATAGAAGACATCTAGGTGGGGGGAGATGCAATATATAAAAGNGGGGGGGGGGGGGAAGCAATACAAAAAAGTCGGGAAATGACGGACACCCTGTGCAGTGCTCGTGGTAGATTTCTCACCGATGAGTGTTCCGGTTTTTGACGACGTTGGATATTATGTAAGCTTTTATGTGTGTTCGCTGTGCTGCATTCCACGTGCAAGTGCAATACGTATAATGAATATATGCTCTTTCGGATACACACACACACGCACACACAACTATACGGGTGTCGCTAAGTATACGTCGTATTACACTTCACATTGTACATGCACGCGGATACAGGTATATATATAAATAGAACGCAGTCTTGACGAGACACGATCACATGTATCAAGAATCATGGAAAATTAGCGAAAAACCATGTTTTATTGACTTATACGATGCTGAATAATGAAGTCTATTTGTCTGCCGATGACTAAAATTTATCAGAAATTGCATTTGATGTATTGGCCTTCAGACTTAATTTTTGTAATTTAGGGATTTTGAAGTTATGAATATGACAAATTTGAGTTTCTCATCAAATTTTACATAAAAAATCATGTTTCAATAATTTTTTCATATTCACCATTGGGAAGCAGAATAAAATATGAAAATTCAAATTCCAACTCTGATCCAAGANGGGGGGGGGGGGCAGTTGACGCCATATAGCCCATATATATTAAGAATAGGTTTGAGTCAATATCAAGTTACCAGTAGTATTTGAGTGCAACACTAAAAAAACTGAAAAAAATTGATTGTTTAAGGACTCAAAGGGCATTTGGGATATCTAAGATGTTTGCTTTAACATTTCAAGAGTGAGCATGAATCTGTTTTGTCCTATGTGGTTTCATTTTATTCGATGGACAATTGACCACTAACGCGACCTCAAACTAAGCATCTGATGAACTTAAACTACTTGAATATTTTTGTTCATTTGTAATCATTTTTTATAAACTGATTTCACTTTATTATATGTAAAAGTAGTTAAAGTTCATCATAAGCTTAGCTTGGGTTGTGTTAGTGGATAATTTTCCATCGAACGAAATGAAACCACATAGGACAAAACAGATTCATGCTCTCTCTTGGAATCTTGCGGCCAACAGCTTCGATATCCCAAATGCTTATCGCTGAAGGTCTTTAAGGTCTTGAAGACTAATATAAATGTGTTTAACTGTTTGTGTTGTGTTTAACATTCATTGCCTGAGAGAAATAGCCTTGTGAAGTATACAAATTGAACGGAACTTAACTTTCACATCGATGAAGTTGCTGTGCGCAGCTGCGTAAATTATTGTAAAGTTATGCGTGTGGCTGAGACTAGAGTTGCTTATAGTGAATACATGCTTGTCTGTTAGATCTACTATTATTTACTGACATCCAATGCTTGTCATTCGCTTTGTCAAGGCTTCTTAAAGTAGCGGTCGTTTCCGATTAAGCTACAATCATAAGCTGAACGTCAGACGGGCTTCGAGCTGCTACTTTAATGCCTGCAGTCGCTACTGCTGGTATATCTGGAGATATAAGAAAGTATGCTCTAGATTCGCTTTTGTTTGTTAGGTAAGTACTTAATTTTGATGCTTGCGTGCAGCAGCACTGACATTTATTATTGGGCTTAGCCAATCTTAGACTTCTTTAATACACCTTAAACTTTACCGTACCTTAAAATTTGAACACGATTCTGAATAATAGGACGTATTTTAAGTTTGGCTGTATTTGCATTCGATATCAGAAACTTTTTGTAATTACTTCAAAAACAAGCAAACGAATGCCTTTGAGGAAATCAATCTTTAAAATAATTTATGAAAAAGATTTACGAGGTCTTTCAGTTCATTTAATAATGAAAACAAATTTTAGTACAACAAAATCTATGGTTTTCAAACTCTGTAAATTATTTTATTGTACATCAAAGTGTACAAAACATTTTTTTTTCATTTTTTGGATCTAGACATTTGAAAAAAGAGATACAGTGTACGATTCAAAAAGAATTATTAGACAGCTTAAACTTAAATTTTTAAAAATTATTTAATACATTATAATACAAAATAAAAACAACTTTATTGAACATTTTCCGATTTTAGTTGATTTTTCAAACTAAAATTGTTGTGATTTTGTAAATATTTCCGTCATCTTTTTTAATAATTTATAAAACTCCTTATAAACTTTTATAATAATTTACAGCAAGATTTTTGAATCACATTAAAAAGAAACAATAGAATCAATAAAACACAAGTTTTAGTCTTAAAACTTGCTTATTCCAATTTTCAGATGAGATATAATTATTAATCGAAAAAATTGTTTTATCCGCGGGAACAATACAACTTTATTTCTTTTTTCAGTTTTTAACTAGACCCTCCCATCTGCCTTGGAAGAGTTTTTGAGTCAAAATATCTAATAGAATATTGAATGAACTATTCAAATCTAAGCTCATTATAAGCTCTCGGTCATTATTAAAAAAATTTATCTACGCTATATGTAAAAAAAATGTTGACTCTCATTTTTTCGAAAGGAAACTTAATATCTGGGGTTGAAAACCGAAATTTATAGAATAATTTCCTTTGAATTATCTTGAATCAATTAAAATTAATTAAATTAAAATTAAGGTATTAAAATTTAATATGGTGGATACGAAAATAGACACTTTTGAAAAAATAAAGTACAAAAATGTTACTTTTTTTTACTCGTAAACGATAAAATTTACGGAAATGAATTCATCTTCCAAACAGTATCAAAAATCGTCAAAATTTCATGATAGAATTTAACTAAAATTTTTCAATAATTTTTTTGTTCAGATTCAGAAATTTTTTACAAATTTCATGCGTTCCATTTCCAAACCAGTTATAATGTAATTTTAATACGGACTTGGTATTCATTCGCACTTGGGTTACTTGGGTTACTTGATATTCATTCGCACTTGGTCTTGTAGACGCTTGACTATTAGACTAATAGATTATAAGTGCTGATCTTTTCTCTTATGCCCTTGAGATGACTGACAGAAGTTACATCGATAACAAACATAAAAATGAAATACTACGCCGTACTAACGTGGCGATCTATTTTTGGGTGTTTTTTATTTTTAACAAATTTCAGCCTTCTGTGCTTATTTGTTAACTTATGACAGTATTAAAGAATGATTTTATAGCACTGCGGGACTCCATGGCGTTCGCATCACACTCGCATCGCTCGTGCATTAACCTAACTTCGCGTTACCAGAATATGCGACTTATGCTTTAGAAAAGGGGGCACAAATATGAACTTAGCACAGTGCTATAAAGTTAAGTATGATACTCGTGCCATGGGGACACTTTTCGGCCCAGCTATTGTGACCCTCGCTGCGCTCGGGTTCTAAACTACGTCGTGCCAAACAGTTGTTACGTGTAATATGGCACTTGTATCGTAAATTACTAGTTTAGCACTAATCAAGTATATATCCAGCTAGTATCCTTGAGAGAGGTAGATAAAAAGGAGCAAATGTAAGAAAATCCATGACTGCGTAAGAAAACAATTTGCCTTTAAAGTATTTCTACTTTCAATCTTTATGAATGATATACATTAACTGAAACATTATAATGAAATTAACTTTAACTTATCACTTAAATAAACTCTAAAAGATCTAGTGGTAACTGAGTAGCAGCTACTATTGCTGTCAGTCGCTGGAATTACTATAGAGCTTTCGTAGACAATACTATTTCATATTTCAGTACTGCATCAACTCCTCACTAACTCGACTTTTCGCCCTGGATCGCCTCCTCACTAACCTAGCGACTAACTAACAAGGAGAGCTTTCCAGGTGCGGGTCATGGATTTGCTCCAAAATTTTTTTGCGGTCTCCTGGTACCCAATACTGAAGTTCCCTGTGCTTAGTTTGATCCAATGGGCCTTAGGGCCCATTTTGTAGAGGATTTTCCACATTATAAAAAAATCTTAGTTATTTTCTATATCGAAATAGAAGTACTTAAACGAAAAAATGGGACGATCAAAAGTTTTAAAATTTTTCAAAGAATCTGCTTGAATTTTTTCAGAATTTTTGGGACCATCTAACACTCTCTTTACGAAGTCCTAAAATCTACTAAAAAACGCGTCAAATTTGGGCCTCTTGAAGTAAGTGATAGAGACACCAGGTAGACGGCAAACTTCATGTTTTTAGTTTAACTAAAAGATTCTGCCGGTGCTTCCAAAATTAAAAAAAAATTTTCCAAAACGAACCGGTCTACTGTGCAGTAATTCATACACCCACGCAGTAATAGGTGCATCGGTTTTTTTTACAGTTTATTATTTTTTAAATACTTTTGTACCCTAAACCCCTGATTTACCCCAATACTTTTTTTTACAAGATTAGATAAATGTCAGTATGACAGTCTTATCCTTATAATTTGAGTCTAACTCTAAAATTCTTTATTTTCCCATTTTGAAAAGTTCCATCTCAATTTGCGATTGTACCTTTACTTACCCCTACGGAAATTGATCGCCACATTAAGTCTTTAGAAACTCTTAAAAACTCTTTAAAAGTCTGAATAAGTCTTTAAAATTCTTATAAATGTCCGGATTTCGTACCATGATTTCAAGATTTAATAAAACTTTATAAGAGTTTCAATTGATATAAAATTTTTTTATTTATGTTAAACCTGCTATTGGGTTTCTAAAATGTTCAGAAAAAAAAATTAGAACAATTTTTACAAGTAATTTTAATTGTTTTAAAGAGTTATGAAGAGTTTCGAAGAGTTATCAAGTTTTGATAAGAGTTTTTAATAGTTTTAAGACCGTTTTTGAGTAGTATCAATGCTCACCAAAAATCATATTAAAAAAACTATTCGGGAAACCATTTGAACAATACATAAAAAAAAATAAATGAAAATAAAGCTGAACACTTTTGCCAAAAAATCGAGTTTTCACAAGGTTTTTTGAATTTTTTAAAACTCTTATTAACTCTTTAAAATGATTAATCAGGTGTACGAATTACGTACATTCATAAGACTTATAACGACTTTTTAAGACTTTATAAAACTTCATCATGAGAAAAATTTCGGTCGGAGTAGTTATGATAGTTATGAAATCAAATATATTCCAAGAACTATTCAGGCAAACTGAAATTTTCTTTTTTCCAGCGGTAAACACACTAATTTTGAATATAATGATTTAATAGCGATCATGCAAAATTTACATTCGAATGAAAAAATCTTACTTATGACTCTACTTGCGCGGCCGTCTCGACCAAAAACGAGAAATTTGCACCCGCCATTCCTGTAATAAAAACTTTCAATGTATATGGAAAAAAGGTTTTATAAGAGTTTAAAATGGTAAATGGTATTTCTTTGACATTTAAAATAAACTTTCTAATCGTTTATTTTTAAAGAGCATGCCAAAAATTTATGAAAATGAAGACAGAATTTTCAGTTATCATACTGAATTTTTTTAAACCAGAAAAACTTTTGTAAAGTCATGCGTTTGTCTCTGAATAAAAAGTTTTTGCGTGTAGTTAGTGTAAAAAATACACTGTATGAAAAAATAAGATGTCAATAAAATTTAGTTATAATCATTGATAAATTTATGTGTGTAAAATTTGAATTTAAATTTAACTGGAAACTCAAATGGGTAATTATAAAATAACTTAGCTTTTTATTTAACAAAATTTTATCAAATGTACAGATAGCTTTCGCTATATTATATTGTAGAGTTCATATCGATTTTGATCGAGACGGCCAGGCAAGTAGAGTCATAAGTAAGATTTTTTTATACGAATGTTAATTTTACATGATCACTATTAAATCATTCTATCCAAACTTAGTGTGTTTATTGTTGGAAAAAAGAAAATTTCAGTTTGCCTGAATGGTTGTCGGAATATATTTTTTGATTTCATTACTATCATAGCTGAGTAAAGGTTTAATCGCAAATTGAAATTGAACTTTTCAAAATGAGAAAAAAACGAATTTTGGAGTTAGACTTAAATTATAAGGATATTATACATACAAGAAGTAGAAATGCACGCGACACCGATTTCGATTTCCAATTCTCTTGACAGGAATCTTTCTCGCGTATTGAGCCAGAAAACTACCTTCTTTTAGGGTAAAAATCAATCTCAGCTGGAATGGCACTTGCCACATGGAAAACCTTTTCTTTTATACTTGTTTCTCTTTTATTTTTCTAGTACTAGTTCTATTGGCACTTTGGCTCATATGTACTGGACTCATATCAAAAGAGAAAAAAAAAGAAACAAAAGTAATCAGAAAGTAATCAGGTGGCCTCAGAAAGATACAGTGATGCGCGACTGTCGTTCACCATTATTTTTATCGCCAGAAGCACCATTTGTGCACTGCTTGCGCTGCTCAATTTTATTGTGCTCTGATGGGCCTTTGATGGAATTATAAATAGTGAACCCTATTCTTCTTTCTTTCCTATCTCTTTTTCTCGTTCCTATTCTTTCACATTCTGCTATCTATATTTATCTATACTTTGTTATGATCTATTTACATTCCTAGAAGAAAAAACTTCTTCTTTCTTGCTTTATTACGATTTTTTCTGTGAGTTATTTTTCATTGAGGAATATCGGGGTATCAAATGAAATTAATATTAATTTAATTATTTAATATGATTTTCCTTATAGACATATTTTTGTATGTAAAAAGACTTGTAAAAATATAAATTTTCATTAGATACAAAAAGTGTCAATATTACACTGAGAAAAAATGTTACCCTTGCCTCATGGAGTAGTTCTGTTGTAACAGCAGTAACAAGTTTACCTGGGATAAGTGAAATTTCTCCTTGTGACAGAGAGAATATCCACTCGCCAATGAGAAGTTTTGCCCGTGACTAATACTTTGATAAGTTTCACGTATCGACTTCTGAAAGCTACTACTGCTAACACTATTCACCTGCAATTGATAAAACGTATTTATACTGAGCAGACGAATTCGAAAGCATCAGTTAACGATGAGTATAGTTTTGCACGCGGGTATGCACGGGAATAATGTTTGAATACTGCTATTGTGATCCAGTGCTTTCTCATAACCTGAAAACTGCTCATCGGTTGTTAAACAATGCGTTCGAATCGCGCGTGTTGATTTGTAGTGTATGTGTTTTTTTTTTCTATTGAGGAAGGAAATCCATTTACCGAATCCACATGCAACGGTTGCATGAATATATCAGACTCGAGTTATGCACTGATCGTGCGCTACTAATTACGACTAAAACCTTCTTCACTTCTCCTGCCCCTGTTTTTTTTCCTGCGGAACCACCTTTAGGTATTACTTCGCCAGGAGGGACCTTCACTCTGTACGAGCTTTTCCTTGGTGTGGCAATCCCCGTCCACTGCACGACGCTAGGTTGGGTAGAGTGACGTACGTTCTAAAAGGAACTGTCTTTGTCGGTGTTTTTTGTGAGAAGTCTTCTTGTGAGCCACTTTTTCGCTGTCTACCGTCTCCTCTTGAATAAAGGACTCAAATTTGCTCCACTTGTTGGATCTTGCAAGAGCAGCCGGTCATTGCTCTCGCCTCCGGCACTATTTTCCTGTGAGTCTGGTGAGACATTTCTCCCTTCGTTGCCATCTTGTGAGTGTGGTTGTCGCTTCCGGCCTTATCTTGTGTACGTGATAACTTGCCACCTATCGCCATCTTGCGAGTATGATTTTCACCGTTCGGCTCCGTCTTATGAGTTCTAGCTTTCTTGATCCGTCCGGCGCGTAAGCTTCTTGCCGCCCATCGCCATTGTGTTGGAGATTATTAACCAAGCTTGGAGGGCTGACTCCTCAGCTTGGGTCATTTATTTATAGCGGGTCCCGTACCATTTAGGGCTCGAGCTCGACCTCACCGAGCGAAAAACCACGAATGAAATTTCTCTCAGTGGGGATCGAACCCGCGCCCACAGTAACAACGTTGGTTTAGCAAACAGGTGTCTGCGTGTGTTTATGCTCATAAGCTTTACTGATAATATCGATTTCTGAGCAAAAAGTGGTCTGACCATATCCTGATATTACTACTAACTCAAATAAAGACATTTTTGTCGCATATCCTAAGAATAAAAAAAATTGTTTTCCTACTTCCAACTGTATGTCTTTCTTATTTTGATAATTCAATCATGACCGATACATAAAAAGTGATCAAATAAACGTGTGTTAACCATTTCTCATTTCAAGAAGTTATTTTGAATTGAAGCATGTTAAAATATTAAAAAAAGGAATTTCTAAGTTTTATCGAATTTAAACTGATCTTCTTCAAAATCTCCTTTTCAATTGATTTTAACACTACGTTCGTTTTTTTATATGAATTGACTAATGAACGAAATCGCACCCCTATGATCATAATTAAACTACCGGTTCCACCTACATTTTACAACACAGGCCTATCTCACGGAACTAAGGACTTGCTTCTGCGAGGAGGGTAAAATGACGACGGGGATCACATTGTGCATATTCTTAAAAAGAGATTGTACTGTGTATAGTACCAAGAAATAGTTTCAAATCTTTTAATCAATTTTTTTCAATTGTAAGTTGGAGTTACCTTTTCTCCTTGGCCCACTTCTTCCCTCGTTGACATTTTTAGTCCATTGGTCTCATGTCAAAATTTTTATAATTCAATAGAAGACTTTGATGTGACAACAAGTAATAATTCTACTTAATTTGCGGCCGTCGAACGTAAACCCTCCGAATTCTAATATTTAAATTCGATCTCTACTACTAGAACTTCTCAAAGTACAAGCCTATAGAGAGACCACATTTTTTATCTACGATTGCCCGAATTATTCCCACCCCTTATGTTAACAAACAAATCAATTGGAATAGTGTTACCGGCTATTGCAGAAGAAAAGGCAAGACTCCATACAGGGAGTACAAACAATAATAACATCTGAAATTGTCTGATGTACACAAATAACGAGAGATGTTGCCGATGCTTCGGTGATATTATTGGCGAACGTGCTCACTGGCTAAAGGCGAGAGTTTCCGGTTCAAATCCGGACCGAGGCATCTTTTTTCGGTGTGTACATTAGCTAATAATTAGCAGAGGTTGAAATAATCACCTTGAGATGTTTTCAGCTCTGTTTTAAGTTGCCATTTGGGCAATTTTAATTAAAAAATTAGGTAAGTTAGGAAGTTAAGTCTGGACAAGACCTCGACTCTCTTTCCCACATAGCCAATACGAACATAACATGTATTACTAAACCCATGAGATTTATAACAGGTACAGAAGCGCGACCACGAGCAGATGGTGGCAAAGAGAGATAGATAGATAGATAGATAGATAGATGCTTTATTGGGCTTAGGGCGAACCCTGTGTGCACTTTTGAAATACAATTGTCATAAAAAATTGTTTACAAATTTTAGCAATTTTTAGATATAAAAATTGGAATGTCGATGTTCGAGTTTCGTGTTGATGCTATGAAGTGTGTGTGGTAATTGAGGCCAATGACAGAGAACGTTTTATTGAGTATCTCTCTGTCTGGAATATTGAGGTTTGTTGGCAGATCTGACAACAAAACCTCGCAGTCGTCTCTTAAATAAGTGGTTGTAGGCAGAGTGTTTATCTGCGAAGGCTCAAGTGATTTGATGGAGCTTTTAACCACCTCAATCTCGACATTAATGTCCGATATCGCTCCCGCATTTATACTAGAAGCCTCTTCTAGTTCCGTCACACGATCTGATAGCAGATTCACACGTGTAACAACGCTGTCCAGTTTAGGAATTATCTCAGACGAGTGATTGGAAAGAGAGTCGTTTTGTTCTGTCAAATTACTGGCAAACGCTGTGAACCATGCTAGGGGGCAGGAATAATCAGAATTAGACATGTTGAAATTTAGACTGTGAAAGATTTCGAGAAGGCAACGACAACATGAAATGAGATTGATGAGTAGAATGAGTGGATGGGAAGAGAGCAGAACCAAGGGAAATTTACACCGCGCGTCTGCGCACTAGAAGTTGATGGTCACGCAGGGATCTTCTTTTCCTATAACCCAAAAACTCGAGAATCCGGCTCCTCGCTGGGCTTCTCGTTCACCCCAAGTTTTGGTTTCTCGCTCGTACAACACTCTCGCACCTTGCTGGGCTTTTCGATTCCACTGAACTCGCTCCGATGACGGGCGCGACGAACAATAGGAGGGAGATGCGCAGATCCACAGATCGTCGCAAGCGCAAGATCTTGAAAACACGTTGTGGTAAACTAACCTTGATGATCCGGAGTAGATGATTAAGATGCGTTTTTAACAATGCAAGAGAAACAACAGTACCAGATGTCCAGTTGCAGTTGACCCTTGCAAAATTAGCGTGCAAGATTCTGCAAGAAAAATGCCCGTAGGCAGGTCAAGGTAGTACAAAAAGCAAAAAAACAGAGGAGCAGAAAGAAGTGGGTGTTGCTATAATCACAGAGAGAGAGAGAGAGTAGAGTAGAGTAGAGTAGTATTTATTCGGCTAAGGGCTCAGACTGGCCCTCTGTAGCCTGGCTCAAAAAATTACACCAACAGGCATATACATATACAGCGCACAATAACAAAAAAACAAAATACGTGTGAACACTGAACTCGTGTCAAGAAAGTAAAACAAAACATAGAGCAAAAGAAGACAGAAAAAAAAAGAAAACTTCACAATGGTAGTCAATACAAGTCATCCGAGCATGTGGGCGAACAGGTACGTCCTGAAGGTCTCGCCGCGGTACCGAGCTTGCAAGTCCCGAGGCAGATAATTCCAGAGCTTCGAGGTGTGTATGAAGAACGCGTTCTGCAGGCAGCTGGTGGCAGCCCAAGGGATTTTCAGCTCCAGCTGAGACCGACGGAGCGATCCAGGGGCACCACGATGGACGAAACTCAAACGTCTGGCCAAGTAGGCAGGACCTCCCCGCCTTAGTGTTGACGCCAGTAAGCACAGAGCGAGGTAGTCGCGGCGTCTCCTGTACTTGAGGAGCCCGCACGCGACATAAGACGGCGTGATGTGGTCGAATCTAGATACTCCGGTGACGAAACGCAGCGCCGCATTCATGCATCTCTCCATCCTAGTAGTAAGCTTCCTAGATAAATCGGCCAAGAGCCCAGCGCCATAATCCAAGTGCGGAAAAACCAGCGACTTCACTAGCATCAGTCTAGTCTCCCGCGACAGGCAGTCACGGTGGCGACGCAGACGAGCGAGTGCGGCGAAACACCTGTTTGCCGTAGCGGTGACCTGCGCTCTCCACGACAGGGTCTCGTCCAGGACGATCCCAAGCAATTTAATGTTGTCCCGCAGGTTGATCGGCTCTCCATCAAGAATCAGCGGCGAGGTCGGCACTGAACGCATGCGCGCAATGAATCCACGGCTACCAATCCAAGCAGCCTGGGTCTTCCTCACGTTGATTGATAAGCCGTTGTCCACTGCCCAGGCTGATATGCGCGCAAGGTCCTCGTTGACTCTCGAAATGATTGCCTCAGCCTCCGAAGCCGAGCCGCTAGAGAAGATGGTGAAGTCGTTGGCATAAAGATGGTATTTGCTGTGAGGCTGAGGGTAGATCACTGATGAAGAGCGAAAATAGGAAAGGGCCACACAGACTACCCTGCAGGACCCCTCTCGTCCTGAACAGGGGCCGGGAACGCTCGCCACGAGGTCCCACCACGCATTGAGGTCGTCCAGACAAGTACGAGCGCAGCCAGGCGCAGGCAGCGTCCGAGAAGTCCAGCGCGCACAGCTTCCGGAGCAGCAAGTCGACTATGGCCACCATGAGGGTGACCTCTCCTCGCTCTACCGACTCACGCACGCAGTCGACGATGCGTATGAGCGCAGTCTGCGTGCTATGGCATCTCCGGAAGCCTGACTGAAAGCGTCGAGGAAGTCCCTCTCCTCCACGAAGTCGCTCATCCGCTTGAGGGCTACACACTCGAAGATCTTCGAGAGAGCGCAGAGTATGCTTATTGGACGCAAATGGCTCGCATCACGCGGTGGGTAGCGCTTGGGCAGCGGGCGCACCAATGCCTCCTTCCAAAGTCTCGAGAAGACACCAGCATGAAACGAGGCGCTAAATATTTGACACAGTGCGGGCATCCGCGGGAGACAGAGCCACAGCTGGTCCAGGCCAAGACCATCCACACCTCTGGCATTAGAGCGTGCACGCTTGAACGCGGCGACAACCTCGCAAGCGTCGACGTCCGTGAGATACAGGCGCTCCTTCGGTGCCACCCTGACCGTCGGACGAAGCACAGACGCGGCGACATGACCTCCACCACGCACGAAGCCCTCGTTCAGCGTGTCCACGTCCACCGGCAGCATAAAAGAGTCCTGAGTGCGAGAACTCACGCTGAGGCTGCGGAGAATCCTCCAGGCCTGTGCTGGGGCGCATCCTGTGAGTCTTGCGCGATAGTTGGCCGCCTTTGAGTTCCGAGCAGCAACACGCAGACGATTGCGCAATCTCTTAAACCTCACCAAGTCGACAGAACGGCCGAGACGCCGATAGCGTCGCCAGGCCCGGTTACGCTCTCTGATGATGGCCTTAAGACCAGCACCGAACCAAGGCTTACCGCACTTCTTTTGCACGATCGTCCGAAGAGGAGCGTGCGCGTCAAACAGTTCATTCAGACGAGCGGTGAGGGTCTCGACCATATCGTCCACGTCAGGCAAGCGAGCAATGTGCTCCCAGTCAATCGAGTCCAAATCAGCGTTGAAGCGCAGCAGGTCGAGCTGCCTGAAGTCACGGCGCGCAACAGCAGTCTCAAAGTAATTCGGTACGCTCAGCTCAAACGTCGCCAGCAAAACGTCATGCTTGGAGATAATAGGCTGGTATATCTGACAGGAGCTCACACAAGTCAGTCCGCTAGAACAAATGTAGTCTATGGTCGAGTGCGGCGTACCAACATGATGAGTGGGGTCGAAATGAACCGGCGTGATGTTGAAAGCGTCGAAAAATTCGCTGAGCGTGGTCCGAGGCGATGACTGCTCCGTCCAGTTGATGTTAAAATCGCCAGCGAGAATTATGCGGTCGTAGTGCACGTTAACGTCGAGCAAAGCCTCCTCGACATCACTCCCAAAACCGGCCTTAGGCGGGCTGTAAACAACGCCGAGCAGTAGCGCCACTGAGCCCACGTCCAGAAGCACGAAGAGAAACTCCGGCCTCAGGAGATACACCCTGGGTCTCTCGGACGAAGCCACACATCAACACCGCAAATCACCGCGCACGTACAGCGCGACGCCCCCACAGCCACGACTGATGCGATCATGGCGGAGAAGCACGTAGCCAGGCACGTCCACGTCGCATGATGATATACGAGTCTTGAGCCAAGACTCGCTGACCGCCATGATATGCGGCTCATGCTGCTCCATGATGCTCCTCACCTCACGGAAGTGACAAGGCTCGCTCAGAGACTGAGCGTTCACGTGTCCGACCTTGAAGAGCGTGTGGGTCGTACTATCCATAATTGATAGTATTGGTCTTCTGCTCAATCCTCTGGCGCAGCAGGACACACCTGTCCTTATCTTTGGCCGAGTGCGAGTAGTCGCTGAGCCCAGCGCTGACGCAGTTGACACATTTGAGCTGACTCTTCGAGTTACACGTCTCAGAGAGATGCTCACCTGCACAGTATGCGCAACAAGGCTCCTTGTCGCACCTTGCAGCTATATGCGAGAAGCCTGAGCACTTGAAACACTGCATGATGGAGAGATGATCCTCGACGCGATAGGAGTGCCAACGTATATTGACTCTTCCACGAGACAACAGCAACCTCCTGGTATCAGCCGAGACCTTAATCACGCATGATCGCTGCTTTTTATTACCAGCTGGATATAAATAAACCAGCTTGATAGACGAGGTGCCAGGCATATCCCGCTTGATGCACTCGCCAATCTCGTCACCAGTAAGCTCCACCGGCACGCCATGCACAATGAGACGAGGGTCCAGCAGCGAGCTCGGCTTGACCTCCAGGCCTGCAGCTGCGAGCTCCGGGCAAGCACTAAAGGTATCCGCGCACAGTGCCTCGCCCTCAATCACAACCGTCGCACCACGGCCGTAGTGCACACGCTCCACACGACCACCAAGTGCAGCCGGATTGACGGATCTCACTAGCGCTGCCTTGACAGCAGGGGCGTCGCGCAAATTCGCTTCTTCGCTCTGCCTCGGTCCAACGGTGATCCTGCTGCTCTTTCTGATGGCAATAGGTCGGCCACGGGTCACTGACACCGCATTCATGATTTCACGCTTCGGGGCCTCGTCAGAAGTTGCACGCACATATGACCGCTGCGACAAACGGCAACACGCAGACTCCACATTAGGCTTCGCCGACTGATTCCTCGCTGCTTCAGTCTTCAACGCCACCGTTGCCTAGTTGATGTTGCTGCACGTAGCCGCGAGAGCCTCCTTGCAATCCTTTACAAGATCCAGGTAAGCGAGCTTGGCAGTATAAGCGCATACAACCGCGAAGAAACCCTCAAACATCGTATTTATAGCTACTTGCATCTTCTTGTTCTTCTCCGTGACTCGCTCAGATGGTATCATGCTCAAGAGTGTTGCTTGGCTCTTCAAAAAGGACTGCGAGAACTTTTTTAGATCTTCGCCGGTCAGGCTCATCGTAGTATGAGGTGTAAAACGGGCGTCATCTTCCAATTCGTCAATAATATCTTCATAGCTTGCGTCAGGTTTAGAGCGTTTTTTCGGTGGTCCTGTGCCGAGTTAAATACGCTTTGCCTTTGATGACATATCGGCGAGCACAGAGCGTGTAAACAAGCTCAATTGCCGATACGTAAATGTAAATATTTACGTCGTTTGCAGACGTTAGACAGACTAACTGAAGTCACATATAATAAAATTTGCGGTACAGCCGTGTAAAGGGGCTTTTTGAGCAGCGACAAGCAAAGTTGCATGCGTCGAGCTATGTCAAAAAGGTCACTGCAGACCAGTCGCACACCCTGGCGAAGTCAGAAAAAATTTAAAACACTAACAACCGGCACACGAGCACCAAATCCTGGGAGCGATCCGACACACGACCGTACTACTCTCAAGGCAGAGAGAGAGAGAGAGAGAGATTTGAGATTTTGATTTGTTTATTTGATACGGACCTTGGGGTAGAACCCCATGTGGCCCACATGGCAAAAATATACATTAGAGTTTCAATTATAATATTTACATACAAGATACATACAATATCAATAACCATTTATAACATTTTTAAAAAAGAAAAGAAAAAAACAAAGACAAAAGAAAAACTTTAGTAAGCATTTAGTAAGCATTTGGCCTGTTCAGGCTCTCTCTGTCGACAAGTTCAGTCTTCCCACAAGGGCAGGAGGGATGAGGACAAGGTTTTCTGCTCGACAACGGTCGGCCCAATCGGCCTTATCAAGTTCAAACAAATGATTATACAGAGCAGTGCTATGGTCAGTGTTGGTGTCAAAAAAATCAATTCGAAATGGCAATGCGTTTAATATGCGAGACGCCGTGATGACGAAAGAGTTATTTGTAACGTAATTAATTATCCTGAGACAATTTAATTCGTTGTTTGGCCTAAGTATTCCGATTTTCGAGTCTGCCGAACGAACGTACAATAACTCAGGGTATTGTTGCGCTGTTCGACATTCTCTCTGTTGCTTGGTTATTAACAAATTATTTGGGAAAGGGGCAATCAATTCCACAGAGGCAAAACGATAACGTTAATTGTCTCTATGACCATGACTTATTATTAGGAAGACATGTTTGTTATATTTAAATGATAGGTGAAAAGTATTATAATATTAAAAAGAAATAGAAAGAATGAGTTAAGATTATTATAATTATAATTATGATATTTATTTTAACTTAGACTTACATTGTGAACCTCGAACTTGATTGACACAGAGAGAGAACTTTTACACAGAGCACCTTTCACACTGAGAGTCGGAGAACGAGAGAAGGAAGTGATCCATCATCATCAGCTCAATCATCTTATTTTTGAAAAAGAGAAAGGCTTTCTTACTGATGCTCAAAGCGCCACTACATTTCTCTGTGTCAAGTGTTCGTACAGATTTAGGTTCTCATGATAAAACAGTTACTGTTTTATCTTACAATTTTATAATTTATTGTTAATGGCGAATATTATTAACTATTATTCTAACCGAAAGATTTCATTATTGATTTATTTACAATTTGATTTATTTATTAATTTAATGGTTCAAAAATTATTGGCTGTTACAATTCTATTTAATGGTTCAATTATTGGTTCGATTTAATCGTTCGATTTAATGGCTCAAATATTATTGGCTGTTATAATTCTATTAATTTATTTAATTCCAGATTACAGATCATCTTACGATGATTGGAATAGGCAGGGTTTTAGGTTGCATATATTGTTCTTTTATTGATTGTTGTAGCGACATTACATATTGAAGGACGATGTACGAGGTGCGGAGTAGCATAAAGGGGGCGGTTCACGCCGAGCAGAGCGACGCAGATTTGGCTTAGAAGATGCCAAAGTGAAACGATCAGCAAGGTTCGCGTTTGAACGATTCCGGATGATATTAATAGCCAGCAATGCGACCAAATACTCTCGGCGACGCTTCACAGACAACCAACCTAGTGCGAGTCTATAAGGCGTCACGTGCTCACGCCACTGCATGAATCCGTATACGAAGCGTACACATACGTTCTGCAGCCGTTGAAGCCTCAGGTTTTGAGTCACCGTCAATGAGTTGTAAACAGCAGCCGCGTAGTCAAGCTGAGGCAGCACAAATGAGACGCAGAGCCGCACTCTTGCCGTGAAAGACAGAGAACGACGGTAAAAACGCAGAGATCGTAGAGCAAAGTGCGACCTCGAGACTATCGAGCTCACCTGCGAATCCCAACGTAAGCAGGGATGCACCGCAACACCAAGACTCTTAATAGAGGTCTCTTAACAGAGAGAGAGAGAGAGAGAGAGAGAGAGAGAGAGAGAGAGAGAGAGAGAGAGAGAGAATTGAATTGAATTGAATTGAATTGAATGTTTATTTGAAAACGGACCGTGGGGTAGAACCCCGTCTGGCCCAGTATGAAACAGTTTGTTACAAAGTTTACAGCATTCAGTTTTGAACAAATTTTCAGTACTTAGTCAAAAATTATTTCATTTGAGTACAGTGTAGAATAATTAATCTATATACATGATGACACTTTTTCCATGATTAAATGGAAACAGTGAATGAGCGAACAGTGTTGAACGGTTTGCTCTCATAAGGAGGTAAAGGTAGGTTTACAATATGGTGTACACTTTTGCTGATACTATCCCCATGCATATTACGAGACCACGCTGCTGGAGAGAGATTGACTGGAAGATTGAGATGATGCAGAGTTCTATGGTGAACCAGTTGGTGGTGAAATTACAGAGATACGTGGGCAGGAGGACGGTGGCAGAGTGGCGGCAAAGTTGTTCAAATCAGCTTCGGTGTTGACCATGGTGAGTGAATTGCTGTTTGCGCGACGCATGTAGATGCGCATGTTGCGAATGATGGGGTTAGGCAGATGATATTGTCCACGGAAAAGCCAGCATTTCCTCAGAAGCCGGTAACGCTCAGGTGGTAGAATAGGGGTAGCGCTGAGTCGACCGTCACCAGCGTCAGGCAGCGCAAAAATTTTTGAGATTGGTAGACGTTGAAATCGTGATGCAGCGGACAGGAATGACTCACGCGCACCTGCTGAGGCAAAGCGCAGTGCACAAGCTATTGTATGCGGCGTTGATGTTGGAGCAGTAGTGATGTTAGGCCTTGGCAGTGTTGGATCGGTGGATGGCACTCTTCGTTTAGGATTCCACTCACGCACCCGAATCACATGCGGCAGTAGTCGCTCCTCACCCACGGCTGATAGTACGCTCTCAACGGTGCTGATATCGTACGGGTTCAGTTGTGGTGGAAGGCCTGACAGACGAACTTCGCAATCGTCGCTGCAGTTAGCTGCCTCAGGAGTTGGAGCTGACACAATAGCAGCAGGTGCAGACCTCGCAGCTGAGGCGTGTTCTGTGAACTCCTCATGGAGTGTAGTAAGAGCACGTGCGTTTTCCTTCTGCTGGAGTTCCAGCCGACTTAATCCACCCGAGAGACGGTCATCAAGTTCTGCAATGTCCTTTGCATTACGGTCAATTGCTTCCTGTTGATCGCGCAGAATCTGAGTAAAAATATCGAAACGTTTCTCGATACGGTCAAAACGAGCTGCCATCATCTGATCAAACTTAAGAAACCAATAAGGTGCATCGCACTCGGTCCCTTCGCTTTTTGCGTTCGACTCTCCTCCACTGAGATGAGACTGGGGCATGGTTTTGTAAGCCTTTGCGAGAATGTGCGGTGTCGATAAAAATTATGCGGTATTTGAGGTGTTGATCAAGGCAGTATACTGCATAGCAGAGAGATCGCCGCGACTCCTTTTCTGCTCTGGAACCTGGCTCTTCGTTCACCCTGAACTTCCATAATCTACTGCGCAGGTCTGCCAGGTGGTGATTGTTTGAGAAAATTTTGTAGAAAGAACTAACCTTCAAATTGACTGTTGCTTTGCATTCTTCATTAAAAATATGATATGCAGGCCCAGTGCAGCTAGAAAAATCACACAGACACGGACTTGCATTAATAAGCGAGCAAGATTACCTGAAATCAAACAGGCCCGAAGGCAAAAAGCGGCAGAAATAGTTCTTTTAAGCAGGAGCGAGTAGACGTGTGTGTTGCTGTACTTACAGAGAGAGAGAGAGAGAGAGAGAGAGAGAGAGAGACTTTATTCGGCCACAGGGTAAACCCCATCTGGCACGGTCATATTTACAAAAGTACAATTGTTTATAACAATAATTTATAGCACATTGAAGGTATTTACTTTACTATGATATTTAAATAGAGTGCAGTGTTGCATGAAGTAGAATGAAGTGAAAAGCTGATGTTGATGGTAAGATGAGAAGTAAAGAGAATTAGTTAAAAACAGAAGTAGAAGTAGTAGTAAAGTATGTGTTTAAAAGCAGTGCGTAATGAGAGTATGGTGAGTGAATGCTGATGATTGAATTTTATAGAATCTATTTTATTAGTAGTAGGTAAGTGCTGTCCGCCATGTCTGTATCAAGTAGTTTTTGAAACACTAGGGATTTAAATTGGAATATGGAGTGATTGTCAAAGATGACTGAGTTTGTGTGCACATAATTTTTGTTTGAAAACTTAATTCAGGTGTATACTAAGAGTATTGAAAGGGTGAGAGAGAGAGAGAGAAATCATTTATTTTGGCTAAAGACATAGAGCCCTATATAGCCACAGTACAATTACAGATTTACATACATCGATCGTCAAGGCTCGCAGAGAGAAAGCTCTCGGACGAGGAAACATCACATTACAATATAAAATAAAGAATAACAAAACAAAATAAAAATATCACATAAAAGACAGCAAAAGATAAGGTCAACAAACTATTTACAGGATTTTCTGTTTTTTAAGGTTATTGAAATACGACTTAATTGTCTTGTACTCTAGGTGGAGAGTATTCATTTTTTGTATTACACGATTATAACTTACGTGCAGAATGGAAGCTTTTGGGTCAAAGTTTCTGCTATAACCTTAAATTTTGACTCCTTATTATTTTTCGATGATCTACCCAATGAATGGTAACAAAGGACAGGTACAATTTTTGGCAGTAAATTTTTACATTTTCGATTTTGTCGAACTGAAATTGAAATACTAAACAATATTAGATCAACGCAGTTAAACGTAACTTATCATTTATCGAATAAGGATACAAATTTTTATAGAGAATTTGTTTATTTATTTGTAATTTTACGACTCGGAACGATTGCGTCGTACAAAAATATTTGCACAGCAAATGATTTCAGTTGGAGCATATAACTACGACTGACTAGAACTCGAAGCTTTGAAAAGTTCGAATTTTCAAAAAGTAACCGATTTTCACCGTACTCTTCTACTGCATATGAGAGATGTGTACCATGCATGTGCACATCCTAAATATAGTATAGTGTAGTAATGGATCGCTCTTAAGTTTAAACTATCGATAATATATTATTCTACACTCGGCAACAAAATTATCGCAACAAAAAAATTCATCGAAATTTTGTCGATTTTCAAATGCTTCTATCTTGGGCTAGATTTATCGTATCGACACGCTTTTTTTTTTAATTTCTTGGAAATTTTGTCCTCTCTAAATCCATATAAATTAAGATAAGATTTGAGTTAATGTTGAGTTACCAGTAGTATTTGAGCGTGACCCTAAAAATTACTAAAAAAAATGACCGTTTGAACGTGTACCAGTACCACAGTGATTTTTTTATCGAAATCTAACATACACCATCGCAAAGTGCTCTTTTTAACGAGTAATTTAAAAAAAAAAGACCTCTCTACGATTTTTTTAACGCTCTGTAGATCGTATGAAGATACCATTTAAAGTACGTAAAATCCCCCGTTTAGCTGAAATCAAGACGATTTTCTGGTCATTTTGCGTACATAAACCGTACCTTCAAATCGACCTACAAGGCGTTAAAAAAATCGTAGAGAGGTCTTTTTTTTTTAAATTACTCATTAAAAAGAGCACTTTGCGATGGTGTATGTTAGATTTCGATAAAAAAATCACTGTGGTACTGGTACACGTTCAAACAGTCATTTTTTTCAGTAATTTTTAGGGTCACGCTCAAATACTACTAGTAACTCAACATTAACTCAAATCTTATCTTAATTTATATGGATTTAAAGAGGACAAAATTTCCAAGAAATTAAAAAAAAGCGTGTCGATACGATAAATCTAGCCCAAGATAGAAGCTTTTGAAAATCGACAAAATTTTGATAAATTTTTTTGTTGCGATAATTTTGTTGCCGAGTGTATATTGATTCGAAATTTTATTTTAATAATTTGAATGTTCTTATAAAATTAGAACTATTGCGAAAGTTTAAAATGAATTGAAAAAACCTAATTGTGTACCTTATGAAGAATTTTTTCCAGTGGTTGAAATCTCATGAAAATTTTTTTTTCAAAAGATACTCTCAAAACGTGTAGAAAAATGTGCTACAGTTACTATTCGATGCAAAAATGTCTCTGTAGCAGTCACTTTCAGTGTAGAGCCTTCAATAAAAAAAATTAAAGTAAAGTGATAAAATGCATTAGAAAAAGTTTTATTAGTGAAAATTCGCCTATATAACGGTAAGAACATGTTCGTTTGAATATTTTTTCTTATACTTTGTAAAAAAAATTTTAAAAAATATAAAACTATTATAATGACATGTTTAATAGATACTATCGTTAGGTCAGAGTAGAAAAAAATCAATTGTTTGAATCTAGGTTGCGGGATCTCTCTTTTTATGCATAAAGAAAAAATTTATCACTAGTACTAAGCGATGTATGAAAATATGCATTTTTCGATCCACTCTAATATATACACTTCAAAATTCAGTGAGTTGATTTTCTTTCTTACGTGGAATAGTTTTGTAACATTAAATTTCTCTCTCCACCTCTTTTTTCATTGTACTTTTAGCTCTTTTATATCATTTTTATTGATTTGAAAGCCGATAAAAAAATTAAATTTGAAAACTTTAGTTACAGACAACTTGATCAGTAAGTCGATGTGGTCGCAGTATTGTCACTTGTAATCCCAGAGGAGCATCTGGATATTTTAATGTTTAGTTTTGCCCTCCAACAAATACAAAATCATTTGGCGATCTCCAGGAACTTAGACAATAGTGTTTCCAGATTTCCTCGATTTTGGCAACTGCTTATTTCAAATACTATACAACTTTCCAATATCTGGTCAGGATACCGAGACCGTAATTGATGAATAATGTTTTAGAGCCAAGTGTTAAAAGCGTTAATAGTTGCGAGTTTCAAAGATCATTCAGTAACTTATGTATTCTCGAAAAAGAGAACGGAAGAATTAACGAGGCAAAATTAGTTTCTATTATGTTAGTTTACTTGTCGGATTTATCTAGTTCCCAATGTGTTGCTTATATCGCTCCTACTATAGCTTTTGCAATCAATTTCCAAAGTTTCCGAGTCTTCTGCCTAAAATCGACCGTATGTCCGTCGATTGTATTTTTTTAGGCGAAATCAGAATTGATGAAGTATCAGTGTAAGCTTTTTATTTACTTCATGATATAATATATCTGTAAATGTTACTTTTCATCTTTTACACCAAAATAACTAAAAAATTATTTAACTTTCATCCGTCTGATTCTGTTAAATCCACCGTGTCACAACATTTTAAAGTACTGTTTCCAAGGCCTTGTCAGAGTAATTAAAAATTTTAAAAATGTGACTAAACTTTGCCAATGTTGTAGCGTTTGAGTGGTATAGGCCAAGAAATGTCTCGTAAATATTTTAAAAGCAACAAATCATTCAGCAAGCTCTGTGCATCTGAAACGTGTTTGAATGCATACGCGAATATACACCGGGGGTATAAGCCGACCTGGCTTTATCCAATGATTGACTAATGTTACGAATGCACCTACTACTACATCGTAGGGTGGTAATTTTGTGCTGTCGGGGCCATGTAGAGCAATGCAATGCACTATATATACATTGTGAAACTTGTACGATCACTAAGCCACACAGAATAGCATGCCAAGCTTGAATTGCCATACAAAGAGAAAGAGAAAGGGCTAAAACAGGGAATGATAGTGGTGCAAATCGTAAAGCGGCAGTTGTTAGCCTCATAAGAGTATTCGCATTACTCAAGCTAAATTTATATAAAATATATACATGCCTGTGCTTTAGGTTATCTATTTTCTTTACTATAGCCCAGTTACTGCCCTCTACTGTGCGTCTGTATAGCATCTATGCAGCTTCCCTCGTTTATCATAAGCAAATAGTTTTAATTCGTTGAAGTAAAAAACCGCTGCCAACTCATTAGCAAAGAGCACCTTCACAACAATAAAAAAATTGTCATTTCTATTTTATTTATAAATGCTAATAAAACAATTTTTCAAACTTAAACCTTGTAAAAAAAAACTAAAATTTCCTAAAAATATAGATAAAAATATTTCTTTTTCGCCATGTAATTTTTAAATTAATCAACGAGCCCTAACATTTTCATTCTTGAATTAAGACTTGGCTACTCACCTTTCAAAATCACCTTTCAAATTTAAAAAAAAATAAAAAATTGTAAGTGGAACTGAACGTAGTGAGTTAGCTTCAAAGCGAATATCGATTAAAAATTCATGCCAATCACCTTAAATTACTATACTGGAATCCTTAGCTAAGAGAATCTCAAATACAAGGATTGTACTGTGAATAATAACAAAGAAATGTATATTAACATGTGCATACAATAAAAGTGCTATTTTTTCTGTACAAAAGTTGAGTGAGAATTTCTGTGTTTCATTAAATAAACATCTTACTTTGTACCGGCCTTTGTCCTGGTGCTAGAATGCTAAAAGTGTTAAACGGATTTACGAAGCTGCTGAAACGTAGTCTGAATTAATGGCCTTAAGAGAAACTCTTGCTCCCAACTCTCTTTTGTAGTTGAAGCTAAAGCTGCAGCAATGCATCGTTATCGTACCTATTATGGACCATGTAGATTAAATTCAGTTGTAATAAGCATATTATATACAGGGTGCGGCAAAAGTATGGAGACACCTGAAAATTTCGCACAATAAGTGTAGAAAAAAAATCAAAAACCTTATAACCGACGTATTTTTCGACGAGGAATCCAATGGTTACCTTGAATTTGACCTTGAACATGGTTCGGTTTTTTTTCAAGGTAATTTTAAGAGTGCCATAGATCGAAAATAAACTCTGGCTGAGTTTAATATTAATTCAAATGGAGCCTTCATTTTCAAACTGTGGCGCCCTTAAAATTACCTTGAAAAAAAAAACGAACTATGTAGTTTAACGTAAAATTGTCCGCTCTTTTCAAATCTGAAATAAAAAAAAGGGGGTCACCACGCCAAAAATCAATTTTGATTCGCTATAGCTTAGAGGTTATGTTCAAGGTCAAATTCAAGGTTACCATTGGATTCCTCGTCGAAAAATACGTTCGATATGTGATTTTTGATTTTTTTTTTATGTTTATTTTGCGATAATATTAGGAGTTGCCAAATAGTTTTGCCGACCAATTTAACATGTATTTTGCCTATAAAAGGGCTAAAATGCCGGATTTCCGGGGCCTCGTTTTCTGTTATAGAGGCAAATACCAAGATCCTTACCTACATGGCTTCAAACTACATGTAATTAACTACTTTCACATAAAATTTCAAAGAGATTCATGTTACTAGAAAAAAGTTACAGCTTATCAAAATCTCGAAAAAACGCCTTTTTTCATAATGTTCGCACCTTTAAACAGCTCTATCTCCGTCATTTTTTAACCAATCTTAAATCTGCACACGGCAATTTAAAGGTAATGAAAATACCTTTAAAATGAGACCTTGCAAAAGTCAATACGTCAACCCTATCGCCTTCTACATTCATTCAAAAAAAGCTAAAAAACGACAATTTTGCGATTTTTCATCCCCCTTTATTGCCCTCCCATAACCGGGGGTGGGGTTATCGAGCTATACATAATTTTTTTATGAAAAGTACATACCTTGACCTAAAAAATGCAACCCTCAGAGTTAAAAAATATGCACCGGTGCCTGAGTTACAAATATTTGAATAATACGCAAAAATAGGTAAAAACATTTGTACATTTATGAAAAAACTGCTCATATACATATATAATCAAATATTCTAGTCTCACAAAGTCTACAAGTATTTTACCGCCCTGGGTCTCAAAAAAGAGAAAAGTTTCATAACATACGTAATGTGCCTTGGGACTATTTTCGCTACCTCAATCATTCACTGGTAAATGAACGAATTACTTGTTAAGGAATGCTGGATTTAAGTAATTTAAAAACTACTAAATTTCATCAATTATTTTCATTGAAGTGATGAACATAGGCTTAAACTCGTTTTCAATCAAGAGATCCTAATTGTGTCTTCTATTTACATGCGTTATTTATTCATCAAGTCATTTTCAGATTAATTTAAAAATATCATACTTTTTTTTTTTTTTTTTTTTTT